>NC_073746.1:180321839-180516542 GCF_029784135.1 Toxorhynchites rutilus septentrionalis
CGCTGCCATTGTTGCTTCGATATGGTTGCGCAAGGTATTCCGACAACTCCTGGAGGTAGTTTCGTGGAACTAACCCAATTTGACCATTGCTGTTTCGCGCTTTATACCTAGAAATAGAATTTAAATATAAATAATATAAAAAACAAACTAACAAATATTTACCATTCGGGGTCAGCAGCTGGCCGCTCCAGAATTTCCAATCGATCGCCTTTCTCGAATGATAACTCTGTATCGTTGTTCGAGTTGAACGAGTACAATGCAACAACGATGTCGAGGACATTTTCAGCCATTGCGTAGGTGTGCACGGTATCGTCTTCGGTTTCTTCTGTCGTATAATTACTTGGAAACCATCCAGTTGCGGAACCGCTCTGTCCGCGCCACCATCCATCATTTGATTTTTCAAGTATTAATATTCGCGTCCCTTTGATAAGCGACAGTTCATCCTGTTGCTGCGCTTGGTAGTTATACTTTACTATGGCAGTTCCTATGGGTGTAGAGGCTGCTTGGAAAACACACAGAGGTAAAATAAATATAGGGGTGTTTGTCAACAGAGTGACAAATGACGCTACTCACCTATCGCTTCCGATGGATCTGGTGGTAATCTCCGACTCATTGTTGGACTATCCACCTGTCGCGAAGGAGAACAGTTTGGTAACGTTTTGCTGCCCGAGGAACCCTTCTTCACCTTCTTCTTAAAACTGTCGAATAAGGAAACTGATTTCTTCTCCTTTTTAACGTAATTGCTCGGTACATATCCGGATTGGTTATGAGAATTTTGAACTCGCCACCAATGCTTGCTATCGTCAAGCAGCAGATAACGCTCATTTTTTCTTAGATCTAGTTCTTGAGCACCTTGTGCGGCGTAATCGTACTTAGCTACGACGTAGCAGACATCCTCTGGAGAAAAAAAAATTATACACGCTGGATGATCGTTGTTATTAATTTATGAATAATGTGCGGTGTACCTTGTTTGATGCTTCCTGCCATCGGAGATTAATAATATGACAGCAAATTCCTTCGCTCGCCAAACAGCTGTTTCTACTGGACTACGCGTCTTAGCTTACTTATGGACTAATGACTATATTGGGTCTGTACTAAAAGATACTTCTTCCTGTATTATGCCTTCCGGGTTCCTTGCCGGTCTTGGTTTTTGTGTGTATATGTATATCATAAAACGCGTCTGATCGCTTTCAGGTGTTCACAAATTGAACTGGAAATCTGCCGTCACGTTAGTGCTCTCGCGTTACTATAGTGCTGTTTCTGGAACCGCCAGCGGTGGAAAGTATAACAGCGTATTTGATAGTGATGTAGGTGAGAATCCAGAACAAATATCCCTTGGAAGTTTACATTTACTCATTAATATTTATTCTGGAGGTACGCTGGACTTTACTCCGGAGAATCATTTTATATTCTGGTTATGTCTTTACCGGCTGTTTGGTTGGTATCTGAAAGGAGTGCATCTTAGTGATGTTGATTGTCATGTAGAAATGTATCGTCTTGAAAATTTCGGTGAAAAATGCCCGTAATCGTTAGAAGATACTAGCCCTACAATTAAGCTTGTAGCGTAGTGAATATTTGTCAGGAAACGAACCTCTCCAGAGAAGAGCATAAGCGTATTGGTAGGGAAGGACACAAGAAATATTCACCCCCTTTCTTTGCGAAGAAAACAATCATATATTGCGTACACACTAATACGCTAATACTGCACTAGACATATGCACAGTATGCGCCAAAAAGCACCGTGCAGAGATACCTTCAACAACTTGTCGAGTCCACCCCCTTTATCAATATTTTTTGTTGCAAGTAATACCAACACAGTGTTGCCGATATCTAATTTGATTGTGGATATAGAACTCCATATTTTTGGATTGTTCAGGGAATCATTGCGTTTTCCCCCCAATTGATGTCGTTCGAACTCGTTTCGTTGTTGATGCATGATATAGAAACCTAGAATATTTATTTCACCGACGCTCGTACACACAGCTCATCGCGCGGATGTCGTCTATAGACGACACTCGTACACACAGGTCGTCGCGCGGATGTCGTCTATAGACGACGCTCGTAGTGAAAGGGTTAAGTACAGAAAAGGGAGGGAGCCTAATGTTGAGATGTCTAAATTTTTTGTTTAATCGATTATGGGTTAATCGTTGGGGCATTTTACAATAATCGATTCATTCGAATAATCGTCTTGAAGTATTCGAATAATCGAGTGAATATTTGTTGAACAGGCATCGATAATGAGAAGTGTTATGATGATATATATATATAATTTTAAAAGACAACATGTGCAGACAAGTGCACGAAATGGTTTTTGAATGAAATCGTATTTCAGTTTGTTGAGAAATTTAACAATTCATGATTTTTTGCAGATGGAAAAATAAGCACATTACGAAGATGATGCACAAAAACGTTAGATTGTTTCTGTTCAAAATTTCCTGTTCTCCGAATGTTCTTGGGATAACATCTCTGGAGGAAAATTTCTGTCTGGCGCTTATAAGTAATACTCCAAAAGGAGTATGTTTCTAAAATCATTGATCACTGGTACGACATATTTGCCTCGGCACTCTGAATATTTAATGGTGAAATTTCAAATAAAATAAAATTCATTTCTGCTGAGAGTCGTGCAAAGAGCCGATCTAAAATTCCGAGTGGCGATGGCATATACACTGGACAAAAAATTAGAGCAACAAAGTGTGAAGTCGAAAATTGTAAGTGATTTTTGACATGCTGTAACTTCGGGAAAAATCATCGCATACAGATGGAATGTACATTTTAAAGCTCCAACTTTCAGGTATTGGAATATTTAACGTTCTTACCATTCTGAATCATATTTCGGACGCTTAAGGCATTTGATGCAGAAAACAGATCTAAACTTTAGGCACAGATATTATTTGGTTGATGATTTCATCAAATTAGTTCAATATGCTTTCAAACTTTCTATTATGGTACCTATTGGATTGAAAACATAAAAGATTATCGAATAAAAATATTTTTCAATTGAAGCGAATTCGAACCAAACTTCGGGCACTATTTACGAAAAAAAGCAAATTTCGGACAGAGTGAATTCGAATTTCGGACATTCTGTTTCCAGAACGTTTCTTGTCCTTTTAAGCTCAATTTACATTCCTGTTCAATTACTAATGCAATAAAATAATCAAACATGCAAAAATTAATAACCACTTGCTCTGTCTAAAAGTTTAATGCAACCTTCCATGCACACACAAATGCCCCGAAATTGTCTAAAACCATTGATGGCTTGTAAAATTGTAATAAACTTTTTCCACTTTCCACCCTTTTTCTTTCCTCAAGTATTTGGCGCTTCGACATTTCAATCAACTTCTTCACGGGTTCTGCGCCTTGATTCAAAATATCCCAGGACTCGCTTGTGGCCACTGCAGGAGTAACGTGAAGCTCACATTTACCGTGAGTTGATGAGTTGTCAGAATACACGGCAGCATAGGGAGGAATCAACGTTTCTTCTGTTAGAAGTTCATCTAGTTGCACATTGTCCACTAATTATCCAGAGTCCCTCATATCTATTTGCTGGTCTGTAGTTGAAAAACATGTGTATTATTCATACAAGATTTCAAAATATGTTGATGTACTATATGAATCTACACTTTGCATCCATAATAAGCCTGAAAATTCACGCCGCCTGGGATAGAAAGAGTTTGAAGTAGATGGAGCTGCTTTATCGATCTCGAAAAACGCGGAAATTCTTCATGAAACTAAACGCCTCGCACAAAGGCTTTGTGCCGCGGACCGAAATGTGCAGAAACAAGGAAGGTGGCATCTTGACGAATGAACGCGTGGTGAACGAAAGGTGGAGGCAGCACTACGATGAACACCAGAACAGCGCGAAGGCAGGAGCTGACAAGACTGATTCAGCTGTCGTAATCGTTTGAGACTCGCAGGGGACTTCGACAAGGCGATGGTCTCTCCTGTCTGCTCTTCAACGTGACGCTGGAAAGTGTTATGTGGATAGCGGGCTTCAACGTGCGGGGCACGATTTTCAACAAGTCTAATCAGTTTATCTGCTTCGCCGACGACGTGGACTAATCGGAAAAACACATGCGACGATAGCCGTCTTGTATACCCGAGTGAAACACGAAGCAGGACTGATTGGGTTTGGGCAGAGTTCTTATTGGTAGTAGTGTTGTGATCGACGGCGACGAGTTCGAGGTGGTAGAGGAATTTGTCTACCTTGGCTCGTTAACAACAACTGATCACTACAACAACCGTTAACCCCTTCACGTATAACATCGAACCACATTCGAGGCGATTAGACTGTGTAAGAACGTACAACAACGAACCTCTTCGTCTATCGATGTGAAATGGATACATGCTTCAGGCGTGTAATGATGCGGGACTGCTACGATCGTAAGTAGGATACACACACTCAGCAGAGTATCGAAACGACTCACTGTGCTCGTGTTTGGGCCATGTTGTCGGAAATTAAATCGTACGGCAAGGGGTTAAGATCCAACAAACTACAACCCCGTACGAAGTGTACCATGTACAAATCCCTAATTCGACCGGTTGTTCTTTATGGGCACGAAGCATGGACGAGGCTTGAAGAGGACTCACAAGCACATGGTGTTTTCGAACGTCGAGCACTCAGTACAATATACGGTGGTGTACAGAAAAACGAATTATGGAGAAGGAGAATGAACCATGAACTGGCGCAACTCGATGGCGAATCCAGTCACCAAGGCTGAACGAGTGCGATGAGCAGGGCATGTTGAAGATTACCGGACAGCAGCCCTGCAAAGATGGTGTTCGCATCGAATCCGGTAGAAAAAAGAAGGATAGGAGCCCAGTGAGCGAGGTGGTTGGACCAGATGGAGCAGGACTTGGCAAGAATCGCTGCGGTCGGGAGTTGGAGAACTGCAGGCATGGATCGGGTTTATTGACGAAAAATTGTGAAAAAGATCTAATCTCTCAATGGAATGTATTATCATTATAAATAAATAAATAAAAATGTATACAAGTGAGTATCATCCCTCATTGCAATCCTCGTACCTACAAACGAATGAAAACGAAAGTTGCGAATCGTTCATTTTGAGAGTCGCGTAGCGTTTTGTACTCCTGGTACGATTTTATGTTCAGTCAACTCTCCCTTACTTGATGTTCTGTATCTGGATATTTTCCCTAACTTGATGGATTTCATGGCACCTTCGATTGATTTTACAAGCATTTTTCTCTACATAACTCGATGGTCCCTTGGATATCAAGTTAGGGAGAGTTGACTGTATATCCCACCTGAATGCGATGATTTTTCACGAAGTTTCAACATATCAAAATCAATTAAAATTTTTCGACTTCGCACTCTGTTGCTCTAAAAAACTATATAACCTATATAACTTTTAACTTATGTTCCTTGGTGATTTTCATTCTTCAATACAAAATTCTTCGATTATAATTGCAGAAATTCGATTATTCGAAATAATCAAACGATTAACCGACATCTCTAGCCTAACGTTTTGCGTTCGCTCACTGAACGAACCATCGTGAGTTTGGTTTTAGGACACTCAATTATTTATTGGCATTACAATTTGAAGCTTCTTTTATAGAATGAACAAACAGGAGAGGCAAGCAAACCCGGAATCAAACAAAATAATACTAGCAATTTGGAAGAATTTAAAGACTTTTGACGAATTTTATGCCAACTCGTCTTAGTAGTAGGCAGCAGTGTGCGTGTAAAGACATTTGTCATACAAGCAACTGTACATACTTGAAATCTTCTAAAATGAATTACCGTAACTCCACCATATTCTGCGCAATTTAGACTTTTCAAAGTTTAACCCATTCTGTAACCAAAATATATGTACCATATCACCAAACAGCCAATGCGGCCTTGAAACTCTATCACTAGTAGTAGCATTAAAAATAAAAACCGTAAACAATGCTCCAGAAAACTATTTTAAAAAATATTTTTTTCTGAAAAAATATGATGTGTTTAATTCTGCGCAGAAAGTTTTCTTCGAACCGTTTTAGTTGAGCTGCATTGAAGAATTCTTCCAAACCAACAAAAATTCAGCCACTAGTATCCTAGGTTCTCCATTCTAATGGTTCGCAGAAAATATGCCACAGACGTCTTCAAACGTTTCGTATCAATCGGAAGCCCGCCTTTGAATACCGCGGTTACCAGGGGACCAGGGGTTCTCAAAGTGATCGATTAATTAACACAATTTCTCATTTGTAACTTTCAAGATACTGTATAAGTTGTGTTATGTGAACCAACTTGTTATGAGAATGACTGACATTTCAATAGAAAGTATTAGTGTTGTAATTCGTGTGTGACATTCAGTCATCCTGTATTATCGATTCAATAGAAATGTCAACAGAATTCCAGTCGACATACTTAGTGATCCCCGATTTTTGAAATTAATTGTTCATCCACTAATCGAATACTTTTCAGCAGTTTGTTATTCGATACGATTAATCGATCCAAATAATCGATTAATCGATTAATCGTCACACTGAGAGAAATAATTAGTTAGACTAACATTTTTCATTTGTTAGAAAGCCATCTGGAATCAAAAAAGTGTTCATTCCGCCCGAATATCAATTACAGTGGAACCCCGATTATCCGCGGAATAGTCGGGCTAGCTCACCGCGGATCACTAAAACCGATGGGTTTGGATCGATGAATCGACGTAATTTATTCGTTCGCTTCGATTATTGATTGTGCAGTATTCGTTCGATTAATAATCGATTTCTGTAGGAAGTATTCGATTAATCGAACGATTATCGGGGATCCCTAGCCATGCTTTATAATAGTAGTCATGAAATATCATGACCCGGCCTTTTTTCTCTTTAGACTTTCGTGCGGGTAAGATGCGTTATAGTACTGGGAGATTTCATTCATAGCGAGAAGCGCACAATTTGTAACAACAATTATTAATTACACTTGCTATTCACTGAATTTTATCTCTATTTATTGATGAGAAAATGATGTCAAGTTTACTCACTTAACCGATCGCTATGTTTTTGAAATGGTAAGTATTTTGTATGAATGAGATAAAGATATATTTTTTTAAAGAAATTTGGCTGTAGAAGTCGATAGGATCACTTCATTCTGGAAAAGGTGTCTCTTGCCCAAAATAGTTTGAGAATTCCTGCACTAGACGATGCATTGTTCCTCTTCCTTCCTCGAACCTGAGTGCTCGACAAGGTGTTTCACGTTGCCATTCAGTTTCAGTTGTGCGCGGAAAATACTTTCCAGAAATCCTTGATATTTTGCTACTCGAAGTTTTGCACTACTTTTTTTGTCATCTCCAATGCCAGGACAAGGATAGCGCATATTTTTCTTTCCCAGAGTCATCCTTGTTTCATGTTGCGCAGAGTGAGGAACACAAACAAAACATTAAGAGCCTAATTCTGCGCGTTATAAATCCTCTTTTTCTAAATGTTTATACTACTATTTGAGAAGGTACTGTCAATGGGCAGTCTAATTGGCGTGAAATTAGTCTTTTTTAAACTGCTTTCAGAGAATAAAACGATTCGTTCTAATTTTCATTGACCATACTATGTGAGCAGACTGAGCTAAGCCATGTCATTGCACATCTTCTTCTTCTTCAATGGCACTAACGTTCCTAGAGGAACTTCGCCATCTCAATGTAGTATTACTTGCGTCATTTTTATTTGTACTTAGTTGAGATTTCTATGCCAAATAACACGCCTTGAATGCATTCTGAGTGACAAGCTCTAGAATACGCGTGATCACAGTGCAAGTCGGAGGAAATTTCTTTGACGAAAAATTCCCCCGACCAGAACGGGAATCGAACCCGAACACCCGGCATGTTAGTTATGACGCTAACCACTCGGCCAAGGGAGCACATATCATTGCACATAATCGTCCCAAATTTATCAATCACAAGAGTGTGTCATTTACCTACGACATTGACTCATTAGTTTGATTACCCAAAATCAAATTGTAACAGTTAATTTTAGTTGTTGCCGCTTCCGCACTATAGCCTAGATCTTGCGTCATCCGACTTCTTTTCGTTGTATCCCCTTGCAAAAATCCTTGAACGGCAAAGTTTGCTTTTGAATACTCCATTATACAGTGCCTCAACAAATCCCTACATATTTTGAATAAACGCAAATCTTATTCAAAAAAAGGCAGACTTTCTAAGCAATCCGAAATAGATGTGAAAGGCACAATTTTTGTTTTGCGAGCAAGAAATGAAACTGTCTAGCCATGAAAGAAGGACAGTTGATAATTATTTAAATGATTTCTTTGCCAATAATCAACTTTTTGTGAATGATTCAAAGATAAATGAAAAATAGAATTACTAGAGCTGCATTCTAGAGAAAATTCATTATATTCAGTACTATTATTATTTATCCAAATTGTGGTGTTGCTATACTGGGAGAATCATAGAAATACCCAGCTTTGAGAAGTCTTGAAACGTTCCAATATTTTAAACTGGAATCAGAATATTTGAAAATTTCGACATAAAGTAAAAGTAACAAATCTAACAGCTAGCGGAGCACTGTATAATAACGAAGCAAATGTTCAGATATCTGAATGCGTGTAAACTTCTAATAGCAAAAATAAAAGACATGCAATAGCTGACAATATACATTGGCGAATTATTTCATGTGAATATTGCAATACTCAAATTCTTCATAAACAGATGTTTTGTGGGCCGGTAGTTCAACGTAGCGTAACCTATTTTCGCTACAATAAATCGTGTATCGTACATATGAAAGTCTCCCGTTTCAACAGTCCATTTTTAATATTAATTTGTACTTACATTTCGTGTTTGAGTAAACAGTAGAAAAAAATATTAGCCAGTAATGAATATCGCTTTGCAAAACACCACAAACAGTCCCAGTCAATTACTGCTTTTGTATCTATTCCAACACATTCGTGTAAAGCGAATTTGCTCACACATACGCACACAACCGTACACCGCCCCGTCTGCTTTATTGCAAAAGCAATGAATCTTTTCTTTCCTCCTTTCTTTTAATGAGTAATCTGCTGAAAATAAAATTCACTTTTCGGCTCGAAAAATCACCAAGTTCCGACCATTACTAAGCTCTCTGTGACTGCGCACTCATATTCTATCGTTGGATGCACTATTCGGAACCAAAATATACCGATTTCAATCAGAATTTCGTCGTTTTGCCAACAGGCCGAAAAACACTGACAGCGAACGAGGAAAACTCACATTTCAATTTATTTTCGCCCCGTCTATGAAGTGAGCATGCTGAATGTTGTTGTGTGCGTTCAAGCATACTTTCCATCTCATTCCCACAACCACGGCTTGCACTGCAAAGCTTCATATCCAGTACGATGCTGTTTATCAATACAACATTTTCGCCCGAAAGTTGTCATTTATTACGAGGGGTTTGATTTCAAAGAGAGTGCACGCTACGGAAAAACTGCCGAATTTTGGGATATTTCGATTCGAAATTACTTTTGTTCTTTAGGCTAGGCGCAAATTGAGAAGCGTATAGCGCTCGTAAGCAAACACGAGACTATCAACACGACTCATACGTGCCACAAACGTAGCGCGGTGGAGCGCATATTGAGTCGCAGTTTGGTGTAAATGTCGTGCCACTCGTATACAATGTCTGATTCACACAGAGTTGTGCGATATATTTATTTACTAACACAACCTTCCGACCGGTACAACCATACAGTGTCAGACTCACGGCGCTATAGGGCGCTTGCAGCGTGCATATGTATTAGTGATCTGTTGGGCAGGCAAAAGTGATCGCTCCATAGGAATTATATGGAGCGACAAGATTGAGCTTTGTTTAAATAATTATTTTAGCGAAATAGTTATAAAGATTACGCGCTAATCTATATGAATAACATGCGAATATATGTTTCTTCACATAAAAATATTTACTTTTAGCGTCAAAGCCATACACACGGGGAAAAATAGAAATTTCTGTTTTGGCCATGATTCATATCAATGGAAGCAGATTGATTATTCAAAAATTTTCACAGAAATAGTGCAAACTGCACATTGCGATTGTATAGCCGGATTAGGTGAAGTGTGCTCCCATTTAGGTTTTAAGCTTTTTGCTGGTCTCGTGAAAGAATAAACTATAATGAATATTCGTGTGCAGATATCCTTAATCGGCGGCTAGTTCCGCCAAAAAAGCAGTTGATTATGTTGAAATTAAGGACATTTTCAGCCTGAAATATCAACCAACTCTCAGATATGATTTCCGAGTACCCGAATGCTCTGCGGAGAAGCTAAATACGTTTATAAGAAAATTTATCGGAAACGGAAAAAATCCATCGATTGACCAATTCATGGAAATACAAGGAAGCATTCAAACGTGAGCTCGAGACTCTGTGACTTTGATCTAGGTGCGAAAATGTTGATAATCCTTTTTCTGCCAATTTTTCGATTCCAATCTAATGGGAGAGTCGCTCAATGAACATCGCGAAATAGGTGCTAGTAAACTAAATAATATGCGTTACACAAAAACTCTTGTTCATAAAATAGCTTGCCTAACTGTTTCACAAAGTTCATGTTAGCTCTATGCACTATTAGAATGACCGTAACTCTATTTAAATCATCTACAAGAACGCCGATTGATAAAAATCCGCTTCTGCTGCATAGACACTACGAATGTAAACAAGCGAATGTGTGCCCAACACATGCTCTGCATGTATGTGTAGCAAGAGCCCTATATGATTGTTCACCAACACAACCAACACAACCAGCATGAGCAGCACGAGAAACTGTGGTCGTGTCTCACGAGCGCTCCTCCATCTCGCGTCATCTGACCAATTTGCGCCGTTCCATCTGTTTTCATTAGCCACAAAGCAGGCGCTATATCGCGCTAAGTTAGTCGCGCCATACGCGTCTCAATTTGCGCCTAGCCTTAGCCCATTTGACGAATCTACGTTAGATTTATGCGGGCGCTACACGATTCGCCCAACGTTTCACTCGAATGTTAGACTCAAACATTTGACTCGATGAATCGACAAATGTTGTGACGAATGTGCTGCTACACGGTGAATGTTCGATTCAATGCCAAACAATCGGCGAGTATTTGGATCGAATGTTTATTGTTTTTATTTACCACCAAACACGTTTGGAAACTGGATGACGATGCGAGTATTGAAATTGCTGCCGTAGCAATTGTACTTAGTGATCCCCGATAATCGTTCGATTAATCGATTAATCGAATACTTCCTACAGGAATCGATTATTAATCGAACGAATACTGCGCAACCAATAATCGAAGCGAACGAATAATTTTCGTCGATTAATCGATCCAAACCCAGAGAAAAAACGAACGGCCGCTGCAGTTTCATCCTGAACTTCAATCATTATCTTTGACGCTCTACTGAACTCGTCAAGGAAGCTCAATGCCGTCAACGCGAATTGAGCTTCGTTTACGAGTTAAGGTGAGCGTAAAAGGTAATAATTGATTATCAGACGGAATGAACAGTTTTTTGATTCTAGATGGCTTTCTAGCAAATGAGAAATATAGGTCTATCTAATTATTCCTTTCAGTGTGACGATTAATCGATTAATTATTTGGGGCGATTAATCGTATCGAATAACAAACTGCTGAAAAGTATTCGATTAGCTGATGAACGATTAATTTCAAAAATCCGGGATCACTAGATGCGTTAGATCATGCTAATCTAATAGCGAATTCGTTTTTGTTCAGTTTCAACCCCAGTGCCGCACTAACTGCTGTCAAAACGTTTTTTTATTCACTCAGTTTCGCACTCAGTGTCGCACTAGTTCGCCCCGAAAGCTGTTAGTTTCGCACTGAGATGTTTCACGGGTTGGCACTCGGGTTCACCAATTCAACTATACTGAACTGACAAGTTCCGAATATTGTTTTGGAAAATCTAAAAATAAAGACTATGAAAATGGAAAACCTGCTGCTTTTGCTTTTGTATTATTGGAATAGTAATCCAATTCGGATTCTGATTTTGAAGAGTAGAGTAGACGGCATTAAGCTACGTGTGCTTTCATTGGGAGGTGAAAATAATGATGGATATTCAGGTGGAATAAATTTCAAAATCAAAATTATGAATGAAAATTTACTTTAACGTATCGAATATTTATTTTATGTGATTAAATAAAAGTTTTTTTCCGATATCGCAGAATATTGAACGAAAACTGTGTCTAATGATGGTTTTATATTATAATAGTAATTATTTGTGGAACAAACAGGAAATGCATCGACAAATGGTTAACTGAGTGTCAGAACTACATGTGTTAGGTAATCAAACAATATTAAGTAAAAATTTTCATTCAAACTTTTATATGTTTACACTGCACTTGGCCCTTCTGATCTGATGGAGAACAATTTACCTCCCAAGCACTAATATCACCACCAGACGTCGACACTGTACATTTGCCGTCGTAAATATAAACAAATCAGACTATATAACGCACACCAACAAACCACCGCATTCGTGAAACCGAAAACGTTTTTTTATTACAGTCAGTTTGGCACTGACTCAGTTTTAAAAACGAATTCGCTATAAGACATGCTAATGAAGTCGTAAGAAAAAGGCATAATTGGCGATCTAACGTACAAATCTACACCTAGGCGGCGCTGCGGTGAATGTGATGATGGTTTTAAATTTTGCCATGTGAGTTTATGGAAGGTTTGTAGTTCTTTCCATAAATTACAATGTTATAATCATAAAAGATTATTTGACTGCGATGAATTTGGAAGAAATTTAATTCTGCGCAATTTTATACATAACATGTTATTTTCTTACCTCTTTCAGCAGTGAAAACTGTATAAATATTGACAATGGATGAATCAGATAAGGAAATTCGAGAGCACAATCAAAAACAAGTAAAAAAATGCATGGTTCCTGCATGTGAGAACCACCTTGGAAATACCGGAAGTAAGATATACGTGATTTGTTTTTGAGTTTTAGGTTACATTATCATCATTTTCTTAGTTCAAAAACAAAATCCAGATGTCTCACCGATCGTTTACGTTTAGCGTTAGATCGCCAATTCAATAGGGCTCTTGCTACACATACATGTAGAGCATCTGTTGGGAAACATCATTTGTTTACATTCGTAGCTTCTATGTAGCAGAGGCGGATTCATTATCAATCGACGTTCTTGTAGATGATTTAAATATAGTTGCGATCTCTCTATTAGCGCGAAATATTTCATAGAACTAACATTGACTTTGTGAAACAGTTAGGCAAGCTATTTACCGTACAAGAGCTTTTGTGTGACGCGTATTGCTTAACTTACTAGCACCTATTTCGCGACGTTCATTGAGCGACTTTCCCACTAGATTTGAATCGAAAAAATAACAGGAAAGGCTGATAATCCTGTTCGGACCTAGATTCAAGACACAGAGGCTCGAGTTCACGTTCAAATGCTTCCTTGTATTTTCCATGAATTAGCTAATTGAAGGATTTCCTTCGTTTCCGATCAATTTTTTTCATAACCATATCTCACTTCTCCGCAGAGCATTCAGGTACCCGAAAATCATATCTGAGAGTTGGTTGATCTTTCTGGCTGAATATGTTCTTAATTTCAATATAATCATCTGCTTTTTTGGCAAAACTAACCACCGATTAAGGATATCTACACACGAATATTCATTATAGTTTACTTCTTCACGAGAGCAGCATTTCAGGGAAAAAAGCACAAAGTAAATGAGAGCACACTTCACCTAATCCGGCCATACAATCGCAATGTGCAATTTGCATTGTTTCTGTGAAACATTTTGAATAATCAATCTGCTTCCATTGATATGGATCATAGCTATAACACAAATTTCTATTTTTCTCCGTGTATATAGCTTTGACGCTAAAAGTAAATATTTTTATGTAAAGAGACATATACTCGCATGTTATTAATATAGTGTAGTGCGTAATTTCTATGACTATTTCGCTAAAATAATTATTTAAACAAAGCTCACCGGCCGTATCTGAGCAGCAGGCAACCACCCAGAAGCAGTAGCTTGAGGTGCTGGTGAAACACTTCTTTCCGGCGAAAGAAGTGAAAAACTTCTTTTCGTACTCATAATGAAAGACGAAACGTACTTGATGCTAGAATTCAACGAATGGCAGGGGACCGGGTACTTTACGTTCCCCAGGTAAGCGATGACGTCGAATATATCATTCACATCAAGTTCTCGAAGAAGATCCTTCTCTGACAGACGTGAAGGGAATGTCCAAGCCGCTCTTCTCTCGAGTCATATGGTGAACGGGGAGATATATAGTAAGAAGTGCTTGCCGGAGTTGGGAATGTGATGTGGTCTTTATGCCGAACCTGGGATCAGCCCATTATGCCAAAAGATCACTGGATGATGGATCGACTGGAGATAAACATTGTCGTGAAGACCACCAACCTTCGCAACCCGATAGAAAACTTTTGGGCGAATGGCCAAAATGGAGAGATCGACAACCACCAAAGCCACGAAAAGGTAAAATAACACGCCGATATACATATTTTCATCGGCCATGGTTGAGGTTCCGGCCAACTTTCGTAAGACCGCCCAGCGCTTCTTTTACGATACTTCATCAAACAACTCTGCCTCTTCCTGTCGAGTATACGTTAAGCCCTGACCGAGCGAGGGGACCAAAGATGAACTTTTCGTCTGACTCACGTTGGCCCCTGCGGATCAATAGAGGACTTATTAAAATCATTTTCCAATTTTGTTGCTGTCGCTTCCAGTTGACACTCTCTAAAGAAAAAGCCCAATGTCGGTGCGATGAAACCAGCTCAACGTATTAATCTTTGGATGCATTAGAAGCGCTCTTGAACAGTCTGCCAAATAAAAGTTTTTTTTGAGTTCCATCCATTTAAGAAAATCAACATGATCAAATTGTGATATTGAAATATATTGATATCGCGGAACATTTTCGTTTCTTTTGCCAAATGCAGGACGTTTCGCGGGACGGAATCTTACGCGGGACATTTTGTTGAAATGCAGAACTGTCCCGCGTAACGCGGGACGTCTGGTCAGTTTTTTGCTTCTTGAGTTTCAACATCAGGAGCAATTTATTGGAAAACCTTTTTGCGACTGATTTGCGATTTAAATTTCATTACCGTATCACCAGAAGAAATTTAATTAAAAAGATAATTTGTTTCTGAAAACAAGACTCTAATATTATGTTCAAGAAACATCGCACTCTATCGCACTTCATTACGCATCTAAACTTATGCAATGTAATATTGAATTTATATACAATCTACTACGCACGATTATGAAAAATAGCTCAAAATAAGAATTAGACTCAGAAATGTTTGAAATATGAGGAAACACGAGATAGTTCAGTCAATCCACTAAAATTCTTAGATAAAAAAAACAATATTCGAGCACTAATTAAAATTTAAAAATTCTTTTGAAATGTTGAGCAGAAATTTATCAAATTTTGGGTTCCGCTGGATCACCGTGTGAGCGCACAACTAATCAATTTACTCACGAGACGCTACTAAAGGCTGTTTTAGTGAATAGAGAGCAGACACTCTGTTCAAGTCAGAGGCCAATTACTTGTTCGATACTGGTACAAGTTACTTGAACAGATTGTCTGTTCTCTGTTCACTGGATACTTCAACTAAAGCGCTGACTGGCATCGTCTAAATCAGCCTTAAATGAACATCATTACTGCTAATATCATCGTGTTTGAAACTTTGTAAAGCGGTCCTTACACGATTAAATGAATGGGTAAAAATTGTACATACGTGCTGATTATACGATTGACTTTGTCAATATTTTTTAACACGTTTTAAGGAAAAAAAACGCTAATTATTTGAACGTGATTAAACGTTATTGTTGTGCTCCAGCACAAATGTGAAATTTTTACTAAAAGGTTTGATAATAAAAGTAATACTTTATTATGTTAGAACCAAATGCATAACCAAATATGTTTTGTTATTTTTACATTGTGGAAGATTCAATAAATTGTATGGAAAAAAATTGGATAAATTGCGAAAAGATAGAGCATCAATTTGTTTATATGATATATTTAGTACTTGCTTCATTTACAAACTATTCTCATAATCTACAATTCATGATATGGGAATCACGTGTCACTGAGGTGCATAATAGTTGTTTCGCGGGGCAGGTGGGGCTGTAGGATAGTAATTGTTGGTATGAGGGTGTGAATAATGTTGCCACGGCTGCGTTGGTTGAATCGGGCCACCAGGAGGCGCTGCAGCATTGTAAGAGTTTCCACCTGCATGAGGTGGAACCGGGTGACCTTGATGCATTGGGTAGATTGGGTAATTTCCATAGTTACTGTGCGATGTATCCGTAGTAATGTGCTTCGGTATAGGGTTTGCCTCTACTTCAACAGTGGTTGGAACAGATACAGCTGTCTGTAATGGACACGTTCTCGCATTATTTAACTATTCTAAGTATATACACCTATGAGATCTATGAAATTACCTTTGCAGGTGCATTGTTGACAGTTGGAGAATTTTTCGTTATTACAGGTGAAATATTAGCTCGCTTCATCGGAGGAGACGATTTGCTCGGAGGTAATTGCGGTGGACTATCCGGCGGGGTTTCGTTATTCGGTTGTTGATATAAATCTAAAACCTGATGGCAAATATCCTCCAATATTTCCATTGTTACATCCTGGGCGAACATGTCCCACCATTTCAAATGCTCCGGTTGTTTGCCTATCCAATCGACGACAGTAAACTTACTCAACTTACTGGCAAGATAAATCAATGCAACAGCAATAATCTCTGGCTCCCATTGGAGTGATACAGTTGTACTCAGTGAATCGTTCACAAAATTCCAAGCCATCTGGACCATTTTTTGAAGTTTGGTGCTGTCTCCTTTAAGGCACTTTGCATATTTGACCAAAAACGAGTACGGATGTTCAACTTGTAGGTCAAACTTGATTGTTTGTAAAAGGATTCGCTCCAGTGTCATAACTTCTTCCTTAGGATCATCACCAAACGACAAAATTTTTTGATCCGTCAATAACGATCGAGCGGTTTTGATTATATCTTTGCACTTCTTTGGAGTTTCTTCTACCTTACCAGCGAGAAACAAGCAACAGCAAGCCGTTACATATCTAGGAAACGTTTTGAAGGAGTGGAACATATAGAAACGATGAAAATAAACAACACCGGTGGCAACGGTGTTATGCCCTAATCCCATCGAAGTTCCAGTTTGCATTATGAACCGTGCACCTTCTTTTCGATAGCGGCGCTCCGTTTCAAAGTCAATCCCATCTTTTATTGAAGGGGTGTTCCGAAGGTCTTTCTTCTCGTAATACCAGTTTGGCATTTTGCTCCTGAGTTTACGATATTTTCGACTTGTTCTCAACTCCTCTTGTGATTTTCTCCGGTTATGCGTAGGTTCGGTACGAAAGTATAACGTATTCAATATATTTTTCAATCGAGCGAGCCTCTATTGATATATGGTAAACTATATAAGCAACAAATATAATACCGAAATAAACAAACCGGTGACAGCTCATTGTCAAATTTCTATGATGAATCCCCTGCAGCAGAATATTATACCGATTCAAGGTCGATTCTTATTCAACGTAAGCGCAACGAAGACAACGACAGCGAATAATCACAGCAACGTTGCCAACAATCACATTTGCAACGATTACTATTACTTAAGCGGCCCTTACACGATCATTCGTATTGACATTAGTTTAAAAGAATGACATTAAAATGATTATGTAATTCCACAAAGTTTGAATGATTGGCAATAATGACGAAAATTTGGATATTCTGATATCGGTTCTTCATTACTGAGATAGGACAGGGAACGTTCATTTTGTCAATAACGATTGATAAAGTAAGGTGTGCTTAGTTCATTTTAGGACAACAAAGTACGGAGGAGACTAGAAGCGTTTTGAACGAGTGAAGCCAGCATAAGCCATTCGAACAACTATGCAAAAGAAGACGAACAGAAACATCCGCTCAGAAAAAGTGTAGTAGGCTAGAAAAACATTAGTAGAAAGAAGGGATGGGTGAGCGCTCGCGATCCGCTCATTTGAGCCGATTCGTCAGATTGGCGTATAATCCACGATTCTTTACAATGAACCGCGGTTCAAAAAAGAGCCGCTTTTCAAAAGAGTCTTGGCTCAAAACAAAAGCCGCTTTTCGGAAGGCTCAAAAAAAGCCGCTTTTTGAAAGAGTCTCAGCTCAAAAAGAGCTGCATTTTGAAAGAGTCTCGGCTCAAAAAAGAGCCGCGGTTCAAAAGAGTCTCGGCTCAAAAAAGACCCGCGGTTCAAAAAAGAGCCACTCAAATGAGCCGGCTCGTTTCAATGAAAGAGCGGCTCTGGGCCGCTCACTGAAATGAACCGTTTTGCCCACCTCTAGTACAGTATACAATTACAACTGTCAAACATCCCTACCAGATGTTATATATATTTTAGTCGATAACATAAGTAAATTTGAATGTTGTCATATCTGTAGACTTGTGAGAAAAGCGCGTATTAACCATTTTTATTGTTGCCATATTATTGCCTTATGGCAACAATAAAAATTGTTAATACGCGCTTGATATAATTGATATAAGTCTAATACGTGCATTTTCGTTGTGAAAATGTAGCCGATATTGGGCTTACGAAGCATGGTTCTGCTTGACATATATGTTTATTAGTACGGTAGAAAATGACTATAGATTGGTAGTACTTACCAAAAAAATTAGTTATATTTACTAGCTATTTCTCTCAGTGTATGGATGATTCACAGAAAATAGATCGTCAATCCCGTGGCCGAGTGGTTAGCGTCATAACTAACATGCCGGGTGTTCGGGTTCGATTCCCGTTCTGGTTGGGGGAATTTTTCGTCAAAGAAATTTCCTCCGACTTGCACTGTGATCACGCGTATTCTAGAGCTTGCCACTCAGAATGCATTGCAAGGCGTGTCATTTGGCATAGAAATCTCAACTAAGTACTAATAAAAATGACGCAAGTAATACTACGTTGAGACGGCGAAGTTCCTCTAGGAACGTTAGTGCCATTAAAGAAGAAGAAGAGATCGTCAATCAATATTACCGATGTTTCGACACTATTAGCGAATTCGTTTTTAAAACTGAGTCAGTGCCAAACTGACTCTGTAATAAAAAAACGTTTTCAGTTTCACGAATGCGGTGGCTTGTTGGTGTGCGTTGTATAGTCTGATTTGTTTATATTTGCGACGACAAATGTACGGTGTCGACGTCTGGTGGCGATATTAGTGCTTTGGAGGTAAATTATTCTCTATCAGATCAGCAGGGCCAAGTGCAGTGTAAAAATATAAAAGTTTGAATGAAAATTTTTACTTCATATTGTTTGATTACCTAACACATGTAGTTCTGACACTCACTTAATAATTTGTCGATGCATTTCCTGTTTGTTCCACAAATAATTACTATTCTAATATAAAATCATCATTAGACACAGTTTTCGTTCAATATGTTTCCGCGATATGGAAAAAACCTCTTATTTCATCACATAAAATAAATATTCGATACGTTTAAGTAAATTTTCATTCATAATTTTGATTTTGAAAGCAGGTTTATTCCACCTGAATATCCATCATTATTTTCGCCTCCCAATGAAAGCACACGTAGCTGATGCCGTCTACACGAATATACTCTCCAAAATCAGAATCCGAATTGGATTACGATTCCAATAATACAAAAGCAAAATCAGCAGGTTTTCCATTTTCATAGTCTTTATTTTTAGATTTTCCAAAACAATACTCGGAACTTGACAGTTCAGTATAGTTGTATTGGTGAACCCGAGTGCCAACCCGGGAAACATCTCAGTGCGAAACTAACAGCTTTCGGGGCGAACCACTGCGACACTGAGTGCGAAACTGAGTGAATAAAAAAAACGTTTTGACAGCAGTTATTGCGACACTGGGGTTGAAACTAAACAAAAACGAATTCGCTATATGAATTACCTTTTATCTGGGTCATGCGGAGTCAATGAAGTATTTTTTAAAAGTTCCTTTTGCTTGAAGAAAAGATTATCATGGAACTTTTCCCCTTCATACTATCTGTCAAATGTTTCTCTGATCAAAGACACAAACGTTTTCGTAACTCGGACTTAGTTTATTTACGTTTGTGTCCGAAGTAGAATTTTACTCGAGAAAGTGTGGAATAAGTGCAATGTAAAGTATTGTTATCAAAGGCAAAATAAATCAAAATAATAAAAATGAACGAACTACTACGAACTAATTGAAGTAAGTGCAATGGTTGAAATATTCTATACCATCGATGGGGGTGAGAATGGGTCATGGGAGTGACATTGGGTCAAAAACAGAAAAATGGTGAATTATCAAGCAATAACACAGTTAATTATTATACTTTGGAAGCTGTGAAAACATGTCCCCTATTAAACGGTTCACAGCTTTCGAATGTACTCGCAATATTTGCAAAATTGCAAAAAATTAATTTACTTTTGCAGGAATAATTAAAAAAATACATTGTTGCAGTTCAACCGAAAAGGGAACCTGGTGAAACTTTGAAACGCTCTCCAACAATTAGGCCGATTATCGAGCTAGAGGATTGCGCCCATCACCAACACGTAGCGCAGATTGTTTTACCGCTATATTCATAACTACGCGGATTTCATTCGGGAATATTTTAATACAAGGAGTGGCGACAACATCGCAAGATCTGAGTGTAAAATCCCGAAAAGCTTTGCGAAACTCTACCTAATACTTATGACAGACATACAGCTGTACTAGCGTTGTACTTCAAAAATTGTATGTCTGTCACCATGTACAGCGCTAGAACCATGCAAGCAACTCGGTACAATCGCTGTACCTGTACCGACCTGTTTTACCGCTGTACATGGCTACAGTAATACTGTGCGCAGCGCCACAAATGGTTAGTGGTGGGTAGCATGAACAAGCAGAATCAAATCACTTGATAAACGTTCTTTTCATTGACTTTCTGTTAAGTTAATAACTCAGATTGGAAACTTTTTTGTTGTGTTTGATAGTTTAGACACTAAATAAAAACCTTTTTCATTGAAATATGTGGTGGAAATTGGAAAAATATCTGATTGTCAGTTTGACATACGGTACAATGTACAACCAAAGTATGTCTGTCATGGTACGATGGTACCTGTACAACGCTGTACACGTACAACGCAAGTACAGCTGTATGTCTGTCCCTGGTATAACGGTCCGGGAAAAAGTTAAAACAACAAAATGTTGTGCCAAACAAATTCTAGAGCTTGCCACTCAGAATGCATTGCAAGGCGTGTCATTTGGCAATACCGAAACTTCCCAAGTTGGAATGAAGCCTCGAACTGAACGTGCTGAGAATAGGCCGAAGCAAGTACCTCCCGGTTTACGTGGTCATGCTACCAACCAGGGGTCCTCAGCACTTCCCGGAACAACAACGAACACGTCTGTTCCATTTTCGCGGTCGAAGCAACAGCCACTACCTGGCCTGCTTGCGCTTTCAGACCTTGTGGATAACATTTTAATTGCTTTAAATATAAATGATCCTCTTAAAAGCATAGTATTATGTTTGCTTCCGGTTGTGAGAACATTTTTGAAAGAAAAATGTGGCTTTTTAGCAGCGTTCATTTCCCTCGATGCCTAATTCAGCGCAAGAGGTCAAGGATTTGACCACTGTCATACAGTGGAATTGCAGAAGCATCATCCCTAAACTAGACCAATTTGAATTTTTAGTTCACAGTTCTAACTGTGATGTATTTTCTCTCTGTGAAACATGGCTTTGTTCAGCCGACGAGC
This sequence comes from Toxorhynchites rutilus septentrionalis, assembly GCF_029784135.1. Lineage (NCBI taxonomy): Eukaryota > Metazoa > Arthropoda > Insecta > Diptera > Culicidae > Toxorhynchites > Toxorhynchites rutilus. The sequence continues at coordinate 180,343,505 of NC_073746.1, forward strand.
TGAATTTTCACGATTTCAACATTATTCGCCTAGATCGTAACGACTCGTTTGGTGGCGTACTATTGGGGATCAAAAAACGTCACTCCTTCTATAGAGTCACTATCCCATCGATTACAGGCATTGAAGTTGTCGCTTGCCAGATACAAATCAATGGCAAAGAACTCTGCATTGCTTCGATATATATTCCTCCCAGGACTACTGCAGGCCGCCATCAGTTCTTTGATATTATCGAGGCATTGCCGGAGCCGCGGTTAATCTTAGGTGACTTCAACTCCCATGGAACAGCATGGGGGTCACTCTACGATGACAACCGTGCCACGTTGATTTATGATCTGTGCGACAACTTCAACATGACAGTTTTAAATACTGGGGAAGCAACTAGGATAGCCAACCCTCCTGCACGGTCAAGCATGTTAGACATATCTCTCTGCTCTTCTTCATTATCCCTGGATTGCACATGGAAGGTAATCCAAGATCCCCACGGTAGTGATCACCTACCAATAATTTTATCGATCGCCAATGAATCAAAATCTAGTGAGTCAGTCGATATTGCGTATGACCTCACGAAGAATATTGACTGGAGAAAATTTGCAGAATTAATATCTGAAGCAATCATTTCGATGCATGAACTTCCTCCCCTTGAAGAGTATAATTTTATATCAAGTTTGATTTACGATAGCGCACTTCAAGCTCAAAAGAAACGTGTTCCTGCTACCACTTTCCGACGTCGTCCTCCATCACTTTGGTGGGACAGGGAGTGTTCAAAGGTCTACCTTGAAAAATCATCCGCTTTCAAAAAATTCAGGAAAACTGGATTAGTGGAATGGTTTCGAAAGTACCAAGCTCTAGAAGCCAAACTAAAAGGTCTGATTAAAGCAAAAAAGCGTGGATATTGGCGGAAATTCGTCAATGGTTTGTCAAGGGAGACCGCTATGAGTTCTCTTTGGAATACGGCTAGGAGAATGCGTGGCTGGAACCATACCAATGAAAGTGAGGAATACTCTGACCGTTGGATTTTCAAATTTGCAAGGAAGGTTTGTCCCGATTCAGTTCCTGCACAAAGCGTCGTACGCGATAATCCGCTCCAATGCGATTATGAGAATTTTTCGATGGTAGAATTCTCAATTGCCCTCCTCTCATGTAACAATTCAGCTCCGGGGTCGGACAAGATTAAATTCAACTTGTTGAAGAATCTTCCCGACTTGGCAAAACAGCGTTTGCTGAACTTGTTCAACAAGTTTCTGGAGCTGAATATAGTCCCACATGACTGGAGACAAGTGAGAGTGATAGCCATACGAAAACCCAACAAGCCGGCTTGCGATCATAACTCGTATAGGCCGATTGCAATGTTATCCTGTATTCGCAAATTGTTAGAGAAAATGATTCTACTTCGTTTGGACAAGTGGGTCGAAACGAACAATTTGCTGTCAAATACGCAGTTTGGCTTCCGCCGAGGTAAAGGGACAAATGATTGTCTCGCGCTGCTATCTTCTGAAATCCAAATCGCATTTGCTCGCAAAGAACAAATGGCTTCCGTTTTTCTCGATATCAAAGGGGCATTTGATTCAGTTTCCATGGAAATTCTCTCAGAGAAGCTTCATAATCGTGGACTTTCACCAATTCTCAACAATTTCCTGTACAATTTACTGTCAGAAAAGCACATGATTTTCTCTCATGGCAGCTCGAAATCTTCTCGTTACAGTTTTATGGGCCTACCACAAGGCTCCTGCCTAAGCCCCCTCTTGTACAGTTTTTACGTCAATGATATGGATGATTGTCTAACTAGAGACTGCACGCTGAGACAACTTGCAGACGATGGAGTTATTTCCATCACGGGTACTAATCCCGTCGCTCTGCAAAAGTCGTTGCAAGATACCCTGAACAATCTGTTCACGTGGGCCCTCAAGCTGGGTATCGAATTCGCTACGGAGAAAACTGAAATGGTCGTTTTTTCTAGGAAGCACGAACCCGCCCAATTCCAGCTTTACCTATCCGGCAAAACGATCCAACACTCTATGTTTGTCAAATACCTGGGTGTATATTTTGATTCTAAATGTACCTGGGGAAGACACATTGCGTATTTGAAACAGAAATGCCAGCAAAGAATCAATTTTCTCCAAACAATAACCGGAACATGGTGGGGTGCCCATCCAGGAGACCTCATTCAGTTGTACAAAACAACGATATTATCAGTGTTAGAATATGGCAGTTTTTGCTTCCGATCAGCTGCCAGGATTCATATTCTCAAGCTGGAGAGAATACAATATCGTTGCTTGCGTATAGCCATGGGGTGTTTGCATTCGACACATACGATGAGTCTCGAAGTTTTGGCAGGAGTACCCCCGCTTACTCTTCGGTTCACAGAATTATCCTACAGATTTCTCATCCGTTGCAAGATCATGAATCCATTGGTGATTGATAACTTCGAAAATCTACTACAACTGACTCCTCAGTCAAGTTTTATGTCTTTATACCATGAGTACCTTACCCACGACGTGCACCCTTCACCAGGCATCTCCAACCAAGTTTGCTTCCCATACTTTTGCAATTCCTCTGTCATTTTTGATCTGTCCATGCGACAAAAAATCCATGGAATACCAGATCACCTACGCTCCAATGTTATTCCGTCGATATTTTCGGAAAAATATGGGAAAGTTGGATCTGATAAAATGTACTTTACTGACGGTTCATACATAAACGGGTCCACTGGCTTCGGCATCTTCAATGAAAATTCCAGTGCCTCTTTTAAACTCAAAGATCCTTGTTCCGTGTATGTCGCAGAAATGGGTGCGATATACTATGCTCTAGGGATCATTGAAACACTGCCCATCGACCATTATTTTATTTTTTTCAGACAGTCTCAGCTCAATAGATGCAATCCGCTCAATGAAAGTTGATAAACGCTCATCTTATTTCCTAACAAGAATAAGACATCTATTGAGTGTTTTGGTCGAAAAATTATTCAAGATTACCTTAGCATGGGTTCCCTCTTATTGCTCGATTCCGGGGAATGAGAAAGCGGACTCGCTAGCTAAGGTGGGCGCTTCAGAAGGCACACTTTTTGAAAGGCAAATTGCCTATAATGAATTTTTTCACATTCCTCGTCAGGACACACTCGTTAGTTGGCAGCGCATGTGGAGTGAAGATGAGTTCGGTCGTTGGTTACACACGATTATCCCTAAGGTCTCGACGAGTGCATGGTTCAAGGGATTGAATGTAGGTCGTGATTTCATTCGCGTGATATCTCGGCTTATGTCCAATCACTACAACCTAAACGCGCATCTCTATCGCATTGGGCTCGCAGCAAACAATCTTTGTGATTGTGGCGATGGCTACCACGACATCGAGCATGTTGTCTGGTCGTGTATCCGGTTCCATGCTGCTCGCTCTCAGCTCTCTAGAGCACTGAGAGCACAAGGCAGACAATCGGATATCCCCGTCCGGGATATCTTAGGTAGCCGGGATCCTGATCTTCTGCTTCATCTATACCTGTTCCTCAGAAACGCCGATGTCAACGTTTAATGATGTTTCCTTTGTTGTGTCCCCGTTTCATATCCCTCCTATCCAATCGATAAACTTTTACTTAGTCGCGGCAATACATACACACACTCTTTACAGATGCACGGGCCGAAGGTTGTGCAGTCCACTGATCATTCAACAAGAGCCAAAGGTTGTACCGCTCATGACAACTCTACACGAGATGATGATTGCGCCGGCTAGTGACCATTCTATCTTGGATTCCTCGAGTCGAGAAAGACGCACCACGCTAGATATGGGGTACAGACTAGGGGGGCGTTGGTGATTAATGGTCAGCTGCATCCCAATAGGAAGTATCCCGTATCAGGCACACGTACAGAGCATCGAAGACTGCAACATACCAATTATGAGAACACTTGTAATACTAACCTCGAGCCAACCGCGAGTAATCAGTTACATATTACTAACATAGTTGTAAGACAAAAATTGTCAAAATATTGGACTCCCGGCCCCGTCAGGCTAACGCCACATGTGCCTTAATAAAAAATATATTTTGGAAAAAAAAAAAAAAATGTGCCAAATATCAAAAATAGTTTTTCAATTTGTATGAAACAATTCTGATCGGTACATTCAGAATATTCTAATTACAGATTGCACGGAATGTGATGAAAGAAATCTCAGTATAGAAAGTTGAAATTCAATTAGCTTAGCAAGCAGTTCGAAGTTCCACAGCGCCTCAGTGAAGTGTTCAATGAAGACCAGATTCAGATGGTACGATACCCAAAGTATGTTTATTTAAGTATTATTCATTGATCCTCAAATGGAATAAATGTTGTAATCGTTTTTTTTTTGTTTTAATGAAAAAAAATATTTTTTTTATAATGTCCGAAAAACAAAAAAAAACTTTTTGTGGGAAGTACAACTGAATTATAATTAGTTTAAATTATCTCAATAATACTGAAAATTTAGTTCCTGTCAGAATATGAACTAGATCTTTCTAATTCTGAACGTTAGCATTAGTTGATGCAAAAAGGTAGTTCGTTCATTTTTATTATTTTGATTTATTTTGCCTTTGATAACAATACTTTATCTATGTAGTGGATCATTATAAAAAAATAACACCTTTTTTCCCCATCTGATTATTGGATCTCTTTGACATTTCTATTGGATTCTTTTTGACAATCAATTTGATAATGGTCCTAACCAAGACGGGTCTATGGTACTAGGTGAGGCCGTTTCGTCACTAAGTTGGTTAGGGGAGGGGTATATGAAAACAGTACGGAAGAAAGCAGAAGGGGAATTCTTTTCTTGAAGCGTGAAAGAGACAGACTGATCACGAGCGAGCTTGGGCACAAACGTATTGTGTTTTGTTTACAAACAAAACACAGTAGACTTACAAGATGGCTGAAGAGTGGTTTTAGCAAGTTGGCCCACCTTAGGATATACTTCTACGCGCCTTGGTCCTAACCAAGGCGCTTGTATAAATGTATTGGTCCTAACCAAGGCGCCTCTATATATACATTTATACAAGCGCCTTGGTCCTAACTAAGTCAGATAAGATCAGTACAACTGTACTGGATTCCTGATCATTGCGGTATAGAGGGAAATGAACAAGCAGATGAACTCGCAAGATGACGACTCAAGCTCATCCTTCACTAGTCTAGAACCATTCTTTGGAATTTCTGATTGTGTGTTGCAAAGCTAGCTGAAGAAATGGGAAGAACGGGACGTGGCGACCAATTGGATGGCTGTACAACCTTACCAGTCGAAAAAAAAATTTCATGCCGAGTATTAGAGCCCCGCAGACTGCAGACTATTTTACGGCTGATAGTTTGATCGGCCGGCTTAATCAGTATGGAGAGCTATGCATAAGCGCACATTACACCGATTCAGTTGGGTCGGTTTTTGCACTAATAGACCAACTTGATCAAACTGTCTGCCGATAAAAAGTATGTAGTCTGCGGGGGCTCTTAAAATTACACAAATGAAGCGCCCTTATTAGTTCCGCCTATGTCGAACCAGCCCCACTTTAGTTTTTGTTTATTCGCCAAATTTCCGAGGAGCAAGTTCAACATAGCGGTTTGATTATACAACAGGGGTTCGCGCAGAATCAGCACTACGGAAACGCGTGCGTACGATTCTAGCGCGGCCAAAAATTTAGTTAGTAAATAAGATATTGTAATTGTAAACATAAGATGAAATAAAAAGTACTGAGCCAGTCGGGCCAGAAAGGAGTATGATTAGTATGCTGGATAAAATTATACCGCGTTGTCTTTTTACTGACTGGTGGCAAAATTGGGATGCTGTCCAAGTGGGGACAGTAGCCCTCCCATCGTGGTGTTTACAAAGTGTTGATTTCCTTGAAGATAATCTGGGAATCGAAAAGAATCCCTAGTTGAGAAAATGTGCGAGGACAGAGATTGTAGTGAAAGAAGAAGAAAATCGAAAAAATATGAATCGTAAAACGTAAAGCAGTACAAGAAGTGACGTTCGAAAATGAACATATCGTAGTGAAAAAATGTGGGAAACTATTAGTATAGTTGAGTCAAGTAAAACCATTCGCCTGTAGTAGTGATCTCCAAAGAAGCAAATTCTGGTAATGGATCGCTTGTTTCGGATCGATCGAACAATAAGGATATGCTGTTGAGTATATACAGCAAAGTGGAAATCATGTTGAAGAAAAATGATTCCCGCACGGAGTCGGTTGGAGAAGCTCATTTGGTTGAGCCATCGTTGTCTGCTGAGAAGTTTGATTCACGATCGATATTTTCGCTGGACTGTGGCCCCGAGATGTCTATCTACATCGGATCGAATGTGGTAAACTATCCGTTGGTCAAAGAAGGAAGACAGGAACAAACGTCAGTTCTCGGAAGAGCAAATGTGAGCCGGACAGACAGTAATCTCACTGCGATACGAATCTAACAAGGTGACAATCTAGAGGGGCACTAATTTCGGTAATACTAGACATAGGAGCTATATGATATTCTATCAACTTTCCCATAAACCATTAAATTTTAAAAAAATCTCAAAATAAATTTACAAGCCAATTAATTCATCAAGGAAATAATCGTATTAGATGTAGGGCAGTTATTTTTATGTCAATATTTAGACGATTGTCATATTTGGAAAGTATTCAAAGTTAACATAAAGTATCTAAATCGGATTCCGCGTTCCATGATTTTTTATTATGTACTGAGCATCCAACACTAAAATAAATAGAATGGCAACCAACATTAATTTTTCCAGCAATTCTGTAATAACCGATTATTCTTTTTGAGAGACACAATCATATCTCCCATACTTTAATTGTATGATTAGGGCAATATGGGGAAATGCACTTATCGAATTTAAAATGTGTGATTTAAATTTTTACAAACACATTTTCGAAGTGGGATGTGGCCGACGGCCGGCAACGCACAACAATTGCTTAGTCTTTATTTGGTTCTTTTGTAATGCCGAAAGCGAAACCTTGGAACATTTACTCTACATTACGGAGTTCTAATAAGACGCAGACTTCAACACCTTAATAAGGCTATTCTGGAGCCAAGGAGGTTTGGTTTGTGTCTTCGATCAGGATTATAAAGTTCATTAGACAGATTATTCCTGATTGGAACTTATCTCGCCATAGCTTTCAGTCTACTTCTTCATCAATAAGTGGTTCACATCCAATTAGGGTGGTTCACACCCAATAAGGGTGGTTCACACCCAATAAGGGAAAAAAATTGATTCTATCCGCATGATCCAGCCTTTTATAGATGAATTTTATTTTATTTTATAGATGATCATCAGATGGTTAACATTCAGTTGCTTCTTTTCAACCTCAGCCAATGTTACGAACCTTTGGTGTCGTGCGCTCCCATCTATAATTACCTTGCCCTAATGACGATCATAGTTGTGTTGGTTTGTTTTATTTGTATTATGTTTTGGTATGTTATATGGGTTATTGTTTAAATTCAGAAGTTGAAAAGGATCCTACGGAGGCTGAAAGTTCCTTTATGTAATGTCGATTGTAGTCAGTAATAGAGATAGTGTCTATAGTGAAATATATGTTGAAAGGTGAGACCTGTCCTATTTGTAGAAGGATTAAATAGTGTTACAAGCCAATCATTTCAGATTACGACAATATTGCGAGTGCGAGAAGCTTCAATAATAGTATACCACAGTTAGATCAGAACATTGCGATTCGCTAAGGTAATCACGTATGTTTTATGATACATTTCAATTCATCAACAGAGTGATTACGTTTATAGCCCAGGGCAATAGTCGTACTGCGGTCGGTCGGAAAGTAGAGCACGAGAAGGAAAGAAGAACACTAAACGTGAGTCTTATGAGATTAAGATAAAATGTAAATTTGTCATATATGTCTCCTCCGTAGGATTTTAAAAACACTTGAAATACAGTTTTTGCAAAATCGGAAATCGATTTATTCTTTCCTGCCACAACATTTTTTAAAATCGTTTATAAGGATGTCCGACCGAGAAACTGCAAACGTAAACCTAGACTTAGTAGGTAAGCGTTCGATAAAAAGCGTTGATAAAAAGAAAAATAAAGAAGCTCAACAAGAATCCAATGAATTATTATTAAGTGGTAATACTCCCTTTGCTACTGGTGGCGCAGCCACAACGGAATGTAAGGCTGGAACATCTGAAAAGGAAAAATGTACTCCACCCTCTGTAGAAAATAACTGTCGTATCTGTAACTCTGAGGATGATAGTCGAATGGTACAATGCGACAATTGCGATGGTTGGTATCATTTTGCATGTGTGTTTCACAAGAAATAGAGCACCAAGATTGGATTTGTACGGAATGTGAGTCAGCAAAAAGTTCGCAGGAGAATGCATTAGGCGCTAAAAAGAAAACTGTATTGAAATCGAAACCACTCCAAACTAAGGAAGAAGACATTAAACAGAAGGTTACGGTTGGTGATGTGTTTCTGGAATTACACGATCAGAACCAGAAACAATCTCGAAAGTCGTTGAAAGAAGGATCGGTGACTTCTGGGTTATCAAAAAAGTCGGCAAAGACATTGTTGACAATACAACTCCAGAAAATTGAGGCTGAAGAGGCGCTTATGAAGGAAGAAATAAGGCGAAAGAGAGAGTTAGCAGAGAAAAAATTCAGTGTATTAGAAGAAATAGCTGAAATAGAATCAGAAACGAAATCCGCTGGTGTGCCACATACTAGTTCAATGGTGAAGGTGAAAGAATGGTTGAACGATGACCAGGCGATGAATACTGCAGATAGAGAAGCTCATGGTGACGAAGATTTATGTGATTCCGATAATGATGCAGCGATATCAGGCAAAGGCGAAGAGGCGTGCGAAGATGGAAGTCAACATAACTTGTCAGGTCAGGCAGGTGAGGATCAGCGTAAATCTGAATTCAATCCACCTAAGCGATCGACTCCAGTAGGCGTGGAGGTTCCGCATACATCTCGTACATTTCGTTGTTCAATCCACTCCGAAAAAAGAATCACTCGCGAGCAGATTGCCGCCCGCCAGGTTGTACCACGCGATTTGCCAAGTTCAGCGGTAATCCCGACGATTGGCCAATGTTTTTCTCCACCTATGAGAGTACAACGACAATGTGTGGGTACAGAGACGAAGAAAACATGATTCGCCTACGAAACTGCCTGAAAGACGAAGCTCTCGCCGCTGTTCGAAGCTTCCTCATGCACCCCTCAACCGTTTCCAAGGCAATAGCAGCGCTCAAGCTACGATTTGGACAACCACATACAATAATTAGATGTCTTAAGGAGAAAATATTGGCGATGCCTCCAATAAAGGGAGACTCCCTGGATCGACTAATAGATTTCGCCTTGTCGGTACAGAATCTGTGTGCCACTATTGACGCGTGTGGAACGAATGAATATATGAAAGATGTTACGTTACTCCACGAATTAATCAACAAACTGACATCACCCCTGAAACTTGATTGGGCAAGGTATCAGAGAACACTGAGCAAAGTCAATTTAGCAATTTTCAATAAATGGATCTATACGTTAGCCGAAGATGCATGTGCAGTTACTGAACCACACAGCAATCATAAGGGTAAAGTTTTCCTAAATGCACACTCGGAAGAGCCTGCTGTCGTTGAAGAAAGATCGTCCATCGGTGAGTCAATACATAACGCGCGGGTTGCCGCTGCTACTCACGCTAAGTCGAGTAATTCTTCACCGTTTGAATTGCTGCCACGTGGCTCGAATACAGACGTCATAAAAAAATGCCCAGTTTGCAAAGGCGGATGCACAAGCGTCGGATTATGTAATATCTTCGAGAGACTGTCATATGAAGCACGATGGTCTATAGCACGCGTGATGAAAATATGCCGAAGGTGCCTCAAACAACACAGAGGAGGCTGCAGTGGCAAAGTTTTTGGGAAAAATGGATGTACCTTCAAGCATCATCCATTGCTTCACAAAGACTTTGTAATATCTCACGAAACAAACAGCCAATCGAGTCGCGAATCAGAACATGACCTTCACACGCACCAAACGGTTTCGAGCGGTGGATTGTTCCGCTACGTCCCAGTAGAGCTGTATGGAGCTAGGAAACATATTCGATGCTATGCATTCCTTGACGACGGTTCCGCCCTTACACTTATGGACCAGCAAATTGCGGATGATCTTGAATTATTCGGAGCGGTCAGTCCCCTGTGTTTAAGATGGACTGGAGGTACACACCGTTACGAAGCGAACTCCCAAATTGTGTCGGTGGACATATCTGGGTGTGAAGGTAAAAAGTTTCATCTCCGTGAGGTAAGAACTGTAGGGGAACTACAACTGCCATATCAATCCCTCGACATGGAAGAATTGCGAAGGAAACATCCGTACTTGTCAGGTCTACCAATAAATTCCTATCACGAAGTACGTCCTCGCATCCTGATAGGGTTGAAACACGCCAACGTCACCCTAGTTAGACGCAGTCGCGAAGGGAAACAGGGTGAACCAATTGCTGTGAAAACCAATTTGGGATCGACGGTCTTTGGAGTTATGCCCGCGGAGCAGTCTACGAATATGGTACATTATACCTACCACATATGTTTTTGTGATGGAGTTTTGCAACAAGCTGTAAAAGACTATTTTTCTCTCGATAGCTTAGGAATAGCGAAGTTAAGTCATACGTTCAGTTCCAATGAAGACGAGAGAGCTTTGTCACTATTAAATTCGCTAACACGTTGCATGGGGGAACGCTTCGAGACGGGCCTCCTTTGGCGCTATGATGACGTTCGGTTGCCAGATAGCAGGCCTATGGCTCTCAAACGGGCAAAATGTCTTCGAAGCAGAATGACAAAGAACCCTCAATTGGCAGATTCACTTAACAACCTAATCGCCGAGTATCAATCGAAAGGTTACATCCGAAAAGTTTCGCAGAGTGAATTGGTTACGACTTCTCAGCGTGTGTGGTATCTTCCAATATTCCCGGTTTTTAATCCCAATAAACCCGGTAAATTGAGGATTGTGTGGGATGCGGCTGCGACGGTACATGGAACCTCACTCAATTCTGTTCTTCTGACTGGGCCAGATCAGCTAACTTCACTCATCTCAGTACTGCAAAAATTCAGAGAACATCGATTCGCAATTTGTGGGGATATCCGTGAGATGTTCCATCAAGTTAGTATTAGAAAAGAAGATCAGCAATGTCAACGATTTTTGTGGTATGAAGGTGACGAACAGGAGCCTAGTACATTTGTGATGCAGGTCATGACCTTCGGTGCGTGCTGCTCTCCGAGTGCAGTTCAATTTGTGAAAAATAAAAACGCAAAGAGATTCGAAGTCGAGTTCCCGCGTGCCGTGGCTGCTATAATGAAAAACCACTATGTAGATGATTGGGTTGCAAGCGCTGGGACGGAAGAAGAGACTATTGAACTAGCGAGAGCAGTCCGGCACGTTCATGCGAAGGGTGGGTTTGAAATGCGGAATTGGGTGTCCAACTCCCCTAAGATTTTATCAGCCCTTTGCGAGAGACCAACAGGTTCCAAATATTTGAACTTAGGAGCTGCATTAGCTGCGGAGAAGGTATTAGGAATGTGGTGGGATACATCGACAGATTCCTTTGCCTTCAAAATTTGTTGGACGCGGTTGGATCATGCTCTTCGGAACGGATGTCGACGACCAACGAAACGAGAAATGCTCCGTATACTGATGACCATTTTTGATCCATTAGGGTTGATTGCACATTTTCTCATGTTCCTGAAGATCATTCTTCAAGAGGTATGGCGTTTGGGTGTACAATTCTATTATGGAGAATCTTACCATCAAAATATCAGAGAGATTCTTTTGGTCAGATTCCCGCAATGTACTGTGTTGGCTAAACTCTGATCATCGTCGTTATAGCCCATTTGTCGCTGCTAGGGTAGGAGAGATACTAGAATCAACGGATGTCAATGCGTGGAAATGGGTACCCACAAGATCTAATGTTGCCGACGATGGGACTAAATGGGTGCGTCAACCAGATTTAACTCCTAACAGCAGATGGTACCGTGGGCCAGATTTCCTACGGCAGAGTCGAAATAATTGGCCTGTTATGTTGCTTAAAAACAACTCAACGAATGAAGAACTACGACCTAATGTATTATTTCATCAACAAATGACAAATCCAGTGATTCAAGCAACTAAATTCTCGAGGTGGCAACGTCTGGTGAATGTAACTGCATACGTGTTGAGATTTGTCTCGAACGTTAAATTCCGTCAGAGTAAACTACCTTTAAGTGTTGGACCTTTGACTAGCCTCGAATTACGCAGAGCGGAGGAGCAGAATCTCCGGCAAGCACAAAGCGATAAATATATGGATGAACTACTCCTTTTGACAAAGGCAAAGTCTACCCGAACGATAGCTAGCGTTCCCAAATCAAGTTCACTGTATAAGCTAAGTCCGTTCGTGGATAACAGCGACATGTTGAGAATGAAAGGAAGAGCCAACGCGTGTGAATTTCTCAGCTACGAGACTAAGAATCCAGTTATCCTGCCAACAGATCACCCAATCACCAATCTTATTGTTGCGAGCTATCATGATAGGTTTCATCATCGAAATCATGCGACGGTTATTAACGAGATTCGTCAAAAGTATCACATAATTCGTCTCCGAGCAATACTCTCCAAGGTCAGGAAGAACTGTCAGCGATGCAAGAATAGGGATGCAGTTCCGCACCCTCCTGAGATGGCAGAACTACCTTTCGCCCGACTAGCTGCCTTCACACGACCATTCACGCATGTTGGGGTTGACTATTTCGGTCCGATTGAAATTAACATTGGAAGGAGAGTCGAGAAGAGGTGGGGGGTATTGCTAACGTGCCTTACAGTGCGAGCGGTTCACATAGAGGTCGCCGCTTCATTGAGTACCAGTTCGTGTATCATCGCACTCCGTAATTTTGTGTCGCGACGTGGAACCCCTAGAGCGTTTTATAGCGACAGAGGTACAAACTTTGTGGGAGCCCGTAAAGAACTTGAAAAACACCTGAAAAATATTGATCAAAACGCGATTGCTGAGGAATTTACTAGCTCTGAAACAGAATGGAACTTTAATCCCCCAGCTTCACCTCACATGGGAGGGGCCTGGGAGAGGCTAATTCAGTCTGTGAAACGAAATTTAACCGAAGTTCTGCGTACAAAACGACTCACAGAGGAAGAACTCCGGAATGCGTTAATGTAAATAGAGAATGTGTTAAATTCACGCCCCTTGACACATGTTCCTGTTGATGCCAATTCGGATACGGCACTAACTCCAAATCATTCATTATTGGGATCGTCAGGCGGCTCAAAACCACTCACCACTTGTGACGACAATGCTACAGTAGTACGACGAGGCTGGCAGATCTCTCAAATAATGGTGAACCATTTCTGGAGACGCTGGCTGCGTGATTACATACCGGAAATAACCAGACGAACAAAGTGGTTTCAGAAGGTTAAACCAATTGAAGTAGGCGATGTCGTCGTTATAGCCGATCCAAATCATCCAAGAAACTGTTGGCCAATAGGCAAGGTTATAGCTACTTCCCTTAAAGGCGACCAGGTGCGTAGCGCTACAGTACAGACGGCGAAAGGTATATACGAACGTCCAGCAGTGAAGTTAGCCGTTTTGGACATAGCGAGCGAAGAGAAGTAAACCGAATCTATACTTTCGGTTCACGGGGGGGAGTGTTACGAACCTTTGGTGTCGTGCGCTCCCATCTATAATTACCTTGCCCTAATGACGATCAAAGTTATGTTGGTTTGTTTTATTTGTATTATGATTTGGTATGTTATATGGGTTATTGTTTAAATTCAGAAGTTGAAAAGGATCCTACGGAGGCTGAAAGTTCCTTTATGTAATGTCGATTGTAGTCAGTAATAGAAATAGTGTCTATAGTGAAATATATGTTGAAAGGTGAGACCTGTCCTATTTGTAGAAGGATTAAATAGTGTTACAAGCCAACCATTTCAGATTACGACAATATTGCGAGTGCGAGAAGCTTCAATAATAGTATACCACAGTTAGATCAGAACATTGCGATTCGCTAAGGTAATCACGTATGTTTTATGATACATTTCAATTCATCAACAGAGTGATTACGTTTATAGCCCAGGGCAATAGTCTTACTGCGGTCGGTCGGAAAGTAGAGCACGAGAAGGAAAGAAGAACACTAAACGTGAGTCTTATGAGATTAAGATAAAATGTAAATTTGTCATATATGTCTCCTCCGTAGGATTTTAAAAACACTTGAAATACAGTTTTTGCTAAATCGGAAATCGATTTATTCTTTCCTGCCACAACAGCCAAGGTATATACATATTTTAATCAAGGCGCCTAGAAATATATAATAAGGTGGACCAACTTGCTAAAACCACTCTTCAGCCATCTTGGAAGTCTACTGTTTTGTTTGTAAACAAAACGCAATACGCTAGTGCCGAAGCTCGCTCGTGATCAGTCTGTCTCTTTCACGCTTCAAGCAAATAATTCCCCTTCTGCTTTCTTCCGTACTGTTTTCATATACCGCTCCCCTAACCAACTTATAGCGAATTCGTTTTTGTTCAGTTTCAACCCCAGTGCCGCACTAACTGCTGTCAAAACGTTTTTTTATTCACTCAGTTGCGCACTCACTGTCGCACTAGTTCGCCCCGAAAGCTGCTAGTTTCGCACTGAGATGCTTCACGGGTTGGCACTCGGGTTCACCAATACAACTATACTGAACTGTCAAGTTCCGAGTATTGTTTTGGAAAATCTAGAAATGAAGACTATGAAAATGGAAAAGCTACTGATCTTGCTTTTGTATTATTGGAATCGTAATCCAATTCGGATTCTGATTTTGAAGAGTATATTCGTGTAGACGGCATTAAGCTCCGTGTGCTTTCATTGAGAGGTGAAAATTATTATGGATATTCAGGAGGAATAAACATGCTCTCAAAATCAAAATTATGAATGAAAATTTACCTTAACGTATCGAATATTTATTTTATGTTATGAAATAAGAGGGTTTTTTTCCGATATAGCAAAAACATTGAACGAAAACTGTGTCTAACGATGATTTTATATTATAATAGTAATTATTTGTGGAACAAACAGGAAATGCATCGACAAATGGTTAAGTGAGTGTCAGGACTACATGTGTTAGGTAATCAAACAATATGAAGTAAAAAATGTTATTCAAATTTTTATATTTTTACACTGCACTTGGCCCTTCTTATCTGATAGAGAATAATTTATCTTCCAAGCACTAATATCGCCACCAGACGTCGACACTGTACATTTGTCGTCGCAAATATAAACAAATCAGACTATATAACGCACACCAACAAACCACCGCATTCGTGAAACTGAAAACGTTTTTTTATTACAGAGTCAGTGTGGCACTGACTCAGTTTTAAAAACGAATTCGCTATTAGTGTCGAAGCGACCTCACCTTAGGATATACTTATAGGTGCATTGATTTTAATCAGCCGGGTGACGTCTTTAGAGAACCCCCATTGAACTGACAGGAGCCAACATATCGGGTATCCCACTGACATTTTCCCTTTGTTTTCATATGAATTGGGTATCCCACTGACAGTTCTGCTTGAGATTTTGCTAACGATCCTAGCATCAATCATAGCACCCGGCTGATTTTAATCAGGGGTACGACTAAAACGTCAAATCCTTCATATTGCCAGTGTACCCAATATTGCTGCGGTTTACAGACATTTTGGTTCAATCAATTACTGTTGTGTACAACTCGGTGCGGATATATAGTCGAATAGTGGCTAACTTTAAACTCCATGTTAAATGTGAACACCTCCATGTGAAACCGAAATATGAATATCGCTCATGCAGTTAGAATAAAGCAGCGCATTTTTCGATTTCTATCCTCGTAAATGATATGTTGATAAACAAATTATAAACATATTGATTTTGATTTTGGGTAGCCTATATTCAATTGATGTCTAACCCCTGATTTTAATTAACAGTGAGATACTGTGTTTTGCTGCATGGGGACACAAAACGTCATCGTTTCCATTTCCTGTTATCTGTCAAGTACAAGTGGTACCATCTTTCTGTTTCCTATTTCTTTTACTTTGTGTATGGTGTCAGAGAAGGGTGAGTTTCATACGGTTGTCTCCGAATTTTGTAGAAAATATACAAACAATTATACTTTGAAGAAAGTATGTTACTTTTGCAGCATAGTTCGTGCATTGTTTGATTGAAATAAATACTAAGTTTTTATGAGGTTAATGAGTAAATATGTTCTGAAAATTTCCGTAGCATACAGTGAATACTTGACGCACATGTAAATTCAAGCTGTGCAAAAAAAAAGTTTTTTGGGGTTCTGTGAAGAATATCGCTGATGTGTTGAGGATCTTTTATAAAAAAGTTTCTAAATAATCATATCGTAATAGTTTGCTTTTCCTTGGTGAGTATTCATACATTTATTTGGTGATAAACCATTTCGCAAAACATTTGATTACACTTTTTTATGTAAGTGAAACACGTCGAATATTCAGAAGCAGATCCCCAAAGCCAAAACGTGTTGAGATATGGTGGTACTTTTTAGAAGCGAATGAATAGTGCAGTTTGAAAAGGAATGTGTTCAGCTGATAACTATTTTAACCGCAGTTCTGAAAAAGAAACCTATCGATGCAGGTTTTAGTTTTTCGGTGATCTTCTGAGAATTCGAGTGTTTTACATTTTTTTCTATTTAAAATCGAATATGAAATGTTTTGTTAGACATTGAAATTTACACAGCAATAGTTGATTGAAAGTGATACGTAACAGCAATTTGATTCAGGCGAAGGAACAATCTGATGCAGTATCAGTTGCATTTTATATATATGGCCCGATCGAAGCTGGGACTGTGGAAATCTCTCCGCAAACCTAGTCAAAACTGTGGCCCAAAGAAATAGCTTGTCGACGGTCATTGAATGTTCAAATTGCCAGATAATTCAATAACAAATTTGATGAGCAACAATAATTGTGATTAAAATTATCTCGATATTAACTATTGCTTTGTATATGGAAATTATTACGTTGATATGAAGCACGATTTGTATAGAATTCTAAATTTATTTCTGTTTTTAGCTAACTGCCTCTGACAACATACCAACAAAATGCCGCAGAACGAATATATTGAGCGCCATACCAAGCTCCATGGTCGCCGGCTTGATTATGAAGAACGGAAACGAAAGCGCGAGGCTCGCGAGCCAAAGAAGCGGGCTGCCATGGCCCGTAAGTTGCGCGGCATTAAGGCGAAACTGTTCCAGAAACAGCGACGAAATGAAAAAATCCAGATGAAGAAAAAAATTCAAGCTCACGAAGAGAAGAAAGTCAAGAAAACTACTGAAAAGGTCGAGGATGGAGCGATTCCCGCATATCTGCTGGACCGTGGCGTCCAATCGAGCGCCAAAGTTTTGTCTAATATGATAAAGCAGAAACGAAAGGAGAAAGCTGGCAAATGGGATGTTCCAATTCCAAAAGTTCGAGCACAATCAGACGCTGAAGTATTCAAAGTTATCCGTAGTGGAAAAACCAAACGGAAAGCATGGAAGCGAATGGTTACTAAAGTTACTTACGTGGGAGAAAGCTTTACGCGTAAACCACCCAAGTTTGAACGATTCATTCGGCCAATGGCTCTTCGGTTCAATAAGGCTCATGTAACACATCCCGAGTTAAAAGCGACATTCCATTTGCCCATAATAGGCGTAAAAAAGAATCCCTCTTCGCCTATGTACACTAGCTTGGGTGTCATAACTAAAGGTACCGTGATCGAAGTCAATATTTCCGAGTTGGGATTGGTTACACAATCTGGCAAAGTCGTTTGGGGAAAATACGCTCAGGTTACGAACAATCCGGAGAACGATGGATGTATTAATGCTGTGCTACTAGTTTAGATATTTCATAATCTCAAAATTTTCATTTTTGTAAACTACAACATTCAGTTTCATCTAGTTGTAAAATATATCGGCGAACCAGTAAATTGAATGTTTCATTCTGTCAAACTATGTTTCGTTCTTGATGCAAAGTAACTTTATTTTCAAAGTAATCGGTTAAAGAATCGTGCACATCATCATATCATGTAACTTTTGAATCTTTACAAGGCGTCCGTCATGCAGATCTTCGTGAAAACACTCACGGGAAAGACCATCACCCTTGAGGTCGAACCGTCGGATACGATCGAGAATGTTAAAGCCAAGATTCAGGACAAAGAGGGAATTCCGCCAGATCAGCAACGTTTAATCTTTGCCGGCAAGCAGCTCGAGGATGGTCGTACTTTGTCCGATTACAACATCCAAAAGGAGTCTACGCTTCACTTGGTGTTGCGCCTGCGAGGTGGTGCCAAGAAACGCAAGAAGAAGAATTACTCTACCCCAAAGAAAATCAAGCACAAGAGGAAGAAGGTTAAACTTGCTGTGCTGAAATACTACAAGGTAATTTTTAATCCACAACAAGCTCTTACAATATGGTAAACAAAAATTTCGTTTCCTCAACAGGTCGACGAAAACGGCAAGATTCACCGCCTCCGTCGTGAATGCCCCAGCGAAACTTGTGGCGCTGGAATCTTCATGGCCGCACACGAAGATCGTCATTATTGCGGCAAGTGCCATCTGACACTTGTTTATTCCAAGCAGGAGGAGAAGTAAAATGTCTTTATTATTCGAAGAACAGCTATTATTTAACCTGAAAAATAAAGTAAAAAGGAATATGTAATACGGCTTCGTTATCCGTATTCACGCAACAAGATTTCTTTTCAATGAATAAACTATGATGACCACATCACTTCTGAAAAAGGATAAATATTGATGATCAGCTGTCTCTGCTGTCCGGTTTGCTGAACAATGGAAAAACAGAAAGAATACTTTTACGCCTAAATGGCTACTACTGTGTCACGTACAATTTATAGAAACCATAAAAACATGTAACATGTAGGGGAAGTGGGGGTAAAACGAACATGTTAAGAAGAACTTCAATTATGGGCCTGATCACGAACGTCACTTCACGGTGAAAACGGAATGAAATGTATACAAATCGCATACAATTCTTTTCGTTTTCACCGTGAAGTGACGTTCGTGATCAGGCCCTATATCTTTGGAAATTCATGTTTCCCGAAACTTTGATGCAGTTTCTTGCAATTCAATATACTGCCTCTCTACCTAATTGGTCAAATATTTTACAAAAAGTGTTTTTCAATGTTTTTTACTGAAATAAAAACAGACCGAAAAATGCAACTTTTTTTTTCGGTGCGGGTAAAATGGACATATAGTGGGGGTAATATGGACAGGTTTGTAATATATGAAGCGTAGAGGTTCATCGATTGCGAGAGGAATAATTTTATTCAACCATGGTCTGAACTCATCACGAATGTCCGTTTAATGATGAAAAAATCGAATTTATCCACCTAGAAGTGATATCGTGTTTTTCAGCAGTATAAACGGACAGACTCTCAACTATTTTGCTTTTGGTTCCAGTCAGCTTCTAAACAGTCCACATTTGGCGATTTGATTTCCATTTATAGACGCAGTGCATTCCTTAGGCGTCGTGCACAAATTACCCCCTTCCTTTTGAACCCCCTCCCCTTACGTAACGCAAATTCCTAACTCTAATACACAGAAAGTAACGCAACCACGAATTTTGATATTAATATTAATTTAATATTATTTAATATTAATATTGGGCCCTATTATAGAAATCGAATCGAGGATTCGATACAATCACTATCACTATCACACCGAGTAAAATCTGGAATTATAGAAATCGATTGAAACTGCTCGATTCGTTAGCAAGCTCGAATGTCAGCAGTTGTGATGAAATATTTTGAAACAAGTTCGAAATGTTTCACGAAGCACTATAGAAAGGATGCCAAATTTTTTTTTGAGGCATCTGCTATGAAAATGTATTTCCAAAAGTGTTAATATGGTTATGTTTTGGAGTAAATTGATTTTCCCTCAAAGAATAAAGCTTAAAAGGCGTAAAGCACGCATGCATGTGTAATAGAAACGACAGCGTGGAACAATTTGCTTTACAAAAAATATAATTATCAGAAAATGATAAGTTCATGTATTTTCATGACTGCAATCTATGGAATTCCGAAAAGAGTCACGCACGAATTTCACTTTTTGTTATTCATGTAATGCAACATGTAATTCTCTTTTAGCGTCGATATCTTGTTGTAGCGGCATCAATAGCTTTATTGTATTGGGACCACCACCTGTTGCTCTAAATTCTCGCTTGTTGTGTGTTAGTGTTTTCTTTACGTTTCCCCTTATGTCAATCCAAACCTGTAATTTAAATAAAATCATTATTGTTTTGCAGGATAGCTTTAGAATATGGTATAGAAAGTTTGGAATCTTCTATAGGAGCATTGCAACCATTAGTTTGATCTATTGTAGTGAAAGTGGTGTAGTTTGGCATAGTATAGCAATAAAAAAGAAAATTGCTGCCAAAAATAGCGTACTAATGTATGCTAGTAGGGGTAAGCAATTTTTAGGTAGGAAATTCGGTTGAAAGAAATTCAAAGAGTATGATAAAATTTACTTATGAAAGTTATGTGTATCGTAAAAGAAATACTTACTTTCTACCATTCTGAAACTAGATGCATTGGTGGTCTCAGTGCATTAAGCTCCTCTCTGAATTCCTCTAACTTAGACCGGGATTATATTAGAACTGCCTCCTCAAAAACAACGAGCAATGTCTACATTCGCTTTCATTGGATCAACGAGCCGTTCGAACTGGTGGTGATTTGGTTTTATTTTCTTCCGCCACTCATTTTCAGCCACTGAAATATGCGCTGGAAGTAAATTCTGCATTGTAAATTATAACATGATTAATATAAATAATGCTGGACTGAACACTTACCTTGTACACACTATTCTGGCAGCACAGTAAAATAAATGCTGATCAAAACAAACGAACATGTGATGCAAATTGCATATATTGAAGCGTTTCTGAAATGTTTCCCAAAGGAAAATATCAAGGACGCAAACCAAAACAAAATAATTCGCTGAAGATATGCAACAAGCGAACCAAACAACTCGAAAAGTTCTGACACTTGCATCGATAGCTATCACTTGCTCGGTGCTATCGAATTGCTCGATTTCTATAATAGTAAAATAGAGCTAACGAGCAAAATTCTTATCGCCTCGATTTCTATAATAGGGCCCATTATTTGATATTAATGTAAGCATTATTCCACTCGCGGAATCATTCATGATTTTCGGATTTTGTTTTTCCTTTTCTACTTTTGATCAGCATTCATTGCCATAGGGTGGCTTAAATATTATAGAATAACATGTAGAAGGTATTCTCATTAACAGAAATTTGAAATTCAAAATGTAACTATACAAATCAACCACCTGTCCATATTACCCCCACTGTCCGTATTACCCGCGGTTCCCCTACACGATTGAAATACCAGGCTCTGTTACAGCTAAAATGCTCATGTACCTAAATAAAAAAGCAAATGGGATAAAAAAAAGGATTTATTACATCGAATTATTTGGCATAATATGGTTACATAAGAATTTGGACCTGAAATAATACAAAAATAAAGACAATTCAACAAAAAAAACACTGGTGTATCTCCTCTTGCTGGCCGGATGACACAAATGTCCTAAGGTCATTGCTCCAGGCCAGTGGAGAGGAAGCCGTGACGTTGAAGATGTTAAATTGCTCTTATTCTCCTTCATCGTAGAGGGGAAGGAATTAGAATCTTCGTGGCTGGTCCATTGTTCACATTCACATGTTCTCTGTCCGGGAACCCACATGAGCTCAGTGTCGGGCAATAGGTTGTAGCAACCCTAGTCAGCGAGCGATATCAATGCTGACTAGCGGTCAATATGCAGTGGAATAGGCGCACCAACACAAATACGCAATATGTCAACAACTCTCATGCTATAACCGCACTTGGCCTAACTGTCGTGTGAAGAGCGAAAGATCAGAAGGCGGGAGAAAGCTTTGAGATGGGAGTTGGATGACGGCGAGTAAGAGCACGAGAGATCACGGTACGGGAGCTTTTATTGCGTTCGGTCGGGATGGGTCGAAAAAGATACGGATAAGGCAGTCTGAAAACAACTAGCAAGAAGGGTGCACGTCATCGTCTTAGGGATTTGAGGATTAAGATTATCGCAGAATTTTGAAGTTTGGAGTTTGTTCGCGGACGGATTTGTTTTGGTCGTGACATCGCTCAATAGTGTGTGGAGTGAAGATCGCGAGTTTTCCCGGATTCGCGCACGATAGAATTTTTCGCGATCGTGAAAGTGGTTTCGCAAAACTGCCCTGCGTTCGTTTGGAGTTACCAAAGGAACTGAACGTTCGCTGAGTGGGATACGCGGAACGTGATGTTGTGAAGGAATCACATAGAGAAATATCATAGAAGGGAAATAAAGTGGTGTCCTAGTTATTGTTACTGGCAAAGAAATTAGTGACAATTTAGATACCCACTAGCCTTGGGTGAGTGCCACGACGGCGGTGACATCGGAGACAGTGCGATATCGATGAGTCAGGTGAGTGTGATGGCATAGTGAGAGTGAGTGTCTGCGAGCCGTGTGTTGGTGCGAGAGCTTTTGGGTGTTGTTTTGCCCCGAAGGTTCGGTTCGAAGTTTATGCATGCTGATAAAATACGTCTTGTTCAGATGAGGTTTGGGTAACGAATGACAAAAGTAATTTTATTATAATCAAGGCTTACTACTATACAATAATTCAACGATTACTATTCTAACATTCCCCCTTAATCTTGAATTATTGAATTCTAAGGGTCTTCCTGGCTTCTTCTAGTTTCACAATTGGAACAGCTTTAGTAAGTGCATCGGCGACCTGTTCTTCTGTTCTCACATGTTCTAGCTTGATGATGTTCTGCTCCAACTTTTCGCGTATAAAGTGATGGCGAATGTCAATATGCTTGCTGCGAGCAGAATATCCGACTTCCTTTTCTGCTAGGTGCACAGCACTAAGGTTGTCGCAGCGGATCTGCACAGATTCTGATTTTCCGTACAGCTCCTTCCGTAGTCCACGCCACCATAGTGCTTCTTGGGTTGCCGCCGAAACAGCCATATATTCCGCCTCCATTGTAGACACAGCCACTGTGGCTTGCTTTCGGCAAGTCCACGAAATCGCACCACCAGATTGCTTGAAGACATAGCCAGTAATTGAACGACGGTTATCGGGATTGTTCGCCCAATCAGCGTCGCTGTAGCCGACGAATCCTTCATCAGACTTCTCCGAGTAGGTTAGTTTCATCGACTTAGTCCCTTTTAGATATCGAAGCATCCTTTTCGCTGCTGTCCAATGCACCTTTCCTGGGTTCTGGCAAAACTGGCTAACTGCATTGACCGCATAACTAATGTCAGGCCTGGTCGACTACGCCAGATACTGCAAACTTCCCACAAGCTCTCGAAAAGGCACATTCTCCATCAGCTTTCGTTCCTCTTCGGTGTTTGGACACATTTCCTTGGTGAGCTTTTGATTCGGATCAGCTGGTGTATTAACCACGTTGCAATCAGCGATATTAAATCGCTGCAGCAGACTGTTGAAGTAACTCTCCTGGTCTATCATTACACTTGCTTGCTCTCTGGTTACCCGCATTCCTAAAACCTTGCTGGCCAAACCAAGGTCCTTCATCCTGAATTTCGTTATCAGTTCTTTCTTCAGTTTTTCCACCCATTGATGGTTGTTGGAGAACAGCAGCAAATCGTCCACGTACACAGCAACAATCAAAACCGTGTTACCTTCAATCTTGAAGTACACACACGTGTCGTAAGCGGACCTCTTCAAACCGATGCGTTTCAGTTCAGCGTTCAGCTTCTGGTTCCACACCCTACTAGCTTGTTTGAGGCCATATAATGCTGTCTTCAGCCGGCAAACTTTCTTCGGTGAAGCTGGATCCACAAACCCTTCAGGCTGAACCATATAAATTTCCTCTTCGGCTAGATCTCCCTGCAGAAATGCTGTAATCGCATCCAGCTGATAAATCTTGAGGTTCATTCTGGCAGCAATCGACATCAGATACCGAATGGTGGCGTACCGAACTACTGGTGAAAAGGTTTCGTTGTAGTCGACGCCTTCTATCTGGGAGTAGCCCTTAATAACCAAGCGGGCTTTGTACCGCTCCACAGATCCATCCGCATTTGTCTTTACTTTGTAGATCCACTTGCAGCGTAGAGGTTTCCTTCCTTCTGGTAACTCAGCCAAATCCCATGTTCGGTTGTCCATCAGGGCCTCGTATTCCATCTGCATCGCTTCCTTCCATCGGTCGCTTTCGTGTCCAGTAATCGCCTCACGAAATGTACCAGGCTCAGCATTCGTATCCATGTCACGTTTTTGTTCGGGTTGGGACGGGTTTTCAGGAAAAGTATTACAGCTCATAATATAATCACGATACTTGCCTGGGACAGTGTGCTCCGTCGCACTGCGCCTTACCAACAATTGTGAGTCCTCTGTTTGTGGAGGGAGCACGATGGGTTGTAACTCCTCGTCAACTATCGAATCTGCGTCACTGTAGACCGAATCGTCCAGAGAATTCTCGTCCTCAGCAGGTTCGTCAGGGTATTCGTCAGTAAGCTCGTCGTTACCTTCAGTTAGCTCAGTTTGACCGTCAACTTCAATCAGCTCATTTTGAATTATCAGCTCGCTTCCTTCTGCGATATCCGATGATTCGCCAATTGCTTCGGTGCGCTTAACTTCCATTTCCTCCACGAAGATAACATCTCGGCTCACCAATACCTTCTTCGTTTTCTTGCTGTACACCCTGTACGCCTTGGAACCTTCACTGTATCCAACAAAAATACACGCTTCGGACTTCCTCTCCCACTTCTTACGTTTTTCCTTAGGGACGTGTACCATTACCTCCGCTCCAAATATTCGCAGGTTTGATACATCCGGTCGCTTTCCGGAAAACTTTTCCTCGGGGGTCACTGACAGTCCTTTTGTCGGCGAACGATTGACCACATACGACGCTGCTGCAACTGTTTCCGCCCAAAAGCTGTTGTCCAAATTTGCATCAAATAGCATACTCTTCGCTCTTTCCACCAACGTCCGATTCATCCTTTCGGCCAATCCGTTTTGCTCCGGATTATAGGGAGCTGATGTATCGTGTTGAATTCCTTCCTTCCGTAAGAAATTCCGGTTCACGTACTCTCTTCCATTATCCGTCCGAATCCGCTTGATCCTCTGTCCCGTCTGATTCTCAACTAAAGCCTTGTAATCCTGCAACGATTCCAGTACTTCCTCCTTGGACTTCAGAAAATACACGACAGTTTTCCGACTGCCTCCCATCGACTCTGATTCCATGGGACCACACAAATCCGAGTGGACCAGTTCCAGTATGCGATCCTCTCGATGTCCCTTTGCTTCAAATGGTTGACGACAATGTTTAGCTTCAATACATGGTACGCACTTCGCCGGATCCTTCACCTCGAACTCCAAACCAGTCACCATACTTTTCAATCGCTTCATTCCACTGGCTGAGAGGTGTCCCATTCGCCGGTGCCATAGCTCGTATCTACCGTCTTGGACCAGATTCACCACGGGCGTCTTCACTTCGGATAGCTTGTACAGGCCATCAACTTCACGACCAATCGCAACTATCGCATTGTCCGGATCGACTACTTGGCACTCTTCCTTGGTGAACAACACTCGAAATCCATTCTTGCATACCTTGCTCACCGAAAGTAGATTAATCGCCAGATCCGGAACGCACAGCACGTCGCTCATTGTGAGGTCACATGTCCTTTCACCGCAATTCGCTTCCAGCTTTACCGATCCTTTCGCCACGACTTCCACCGCAGCGTTATTGGCCACATTGATCCTAGTAGACACTTCCTGTGGGTTTTCCAGAATCTCCTTGTTCCGACACAAATCAACTGTTGCGCCAGAATCAAAAAAACCAATCAGTGTCATTCCTCTAATTCGACTGCACAGCATTAGCAGCATAGAAAGCCGCATTACCTTTCTGGTCAGGACGCTTCTCTTTCTGGCATTCCGATGCAAAGTGTCCGATTTTCTTGCAACGGAAACACTCCACGGTAGACTTGTCGACTTGCTTGCCAGATTTGTCCACCTGCTTCTTTGATACGTTCTGCTTGCTGAAGAACGCACCCTCACTTTCAACCGGCTTCGAACCCGTCAGTACTTTAACTTCTTGCATGATCTTTGATTTCACCAGGTCCGCGGTCAGCGCCACTCCAGACGATTCCAGGCCCAAGATCATTGGATCATAATTCTTCGGTAAACCGTCCACCTTGAGTAGCAAACTACACATCCAGGTATCGTCCACCTTGAAGCCGACCTCCGACAGCTGGTTACAGGTCACCATGATTTCGTTCACATATTCCTGGGGAGATTGGCAAATGACATCATCGTCCCGCTCGGCTCCTACCAAGCGAATTCCCGTCAACCTTCGCAGAAGTCCAATCTTACGAGTAGAACCGCTATCCTCGAATGTGTTCCGTAACGCGTCCCATGCTTCCTTCGCTGTCTTCGCATTTTGAACTAATCCGTAGATGCTCCGATCGATGTTCAGGCAAATGGTCGCCAGAGCTTGTTCCGACACCTCATCGCTTACTTCCGGATCTCCTTCATTACGGTCCTTCACGGCACACCAGGTCCGCTCCTTGATAAGCACCATCTTGGTTGAGAACGCCCAGGAATTGTAATTTTCAGATCCACGAAGCACTTCCCTCGTGTGCACCGAAACCACACCACCGGGTGGTCTCGATCCGTCAGCTTGGGCTCCAGCATTTCTTCCATCGCCAACAACCGGAATAGACATCTTGCTTCTAAAAACTTCTTCAAAATCTTCACAGTCAAAAAATTTTCTCTCCAAACAGTGCCGTTTCTATAGTAGCTTGCCTGGGCCCATAACCTGATAAAATACGTCTTGTTCAGATGAGGTTTGGGTAACGAATGACAAAAGTAGTTTTATTATAATCAAGGCTTACTACTATACAATAATTCAACGATTGCTATTCTAACACATGCGTATGCCAGTGTTGGCAGTTGGTTCGTTTATTTTCCCTCTTGAGTAGGGAAAAAGAGAAATTTGTAACAAGGTACTTACTGACGGCCTGTACCCATGGGTGTTTGCGGCAGCGGCTTGAAGGACGGGATTGTGGTTGCCTCTAAAATGCCGGCCACCTCTGCCGAGAACACCTGAGACCGTATTTTTCTGCTAAAAATGGCCTTGAAATGTTGTACAGAATTGCGTTTTAAGGGCTCCCCTACCGCTGGTTTTCGACAAAGAACTGGCAGTCCAAGAAGCCGGAGACAGTCCGTAGTGCTTTGTTATATATCGGTTCCAATGTTTTTGGAAGCTTGTCTGCAGCCAAACGGCTTCTGATGATAGCTTTGGCCACCCGTAATCGAATCTTCCTGTTGTTGCTCCGGTGCGGTTTGGAAATAGTTTTCAGAAGGTTCAACCGGGTGGTACAGCTCTTCTTAACTTCTTCGAAACGGCGGAGGAAGCTAAGTTTGTGGTCGACCAACACTCCGAGCCGCATAGGGCCATATGGCCGCTCTTCTGCGCTGAAAGTTTGAATTCTTTCTCGCAGCCCACCAGTAGTTTAACGTCAACACCACAATTTGCCAGAGTTTTCCGCACTAAAGGGATCCATGTTCTGTTATACACCTTTTCCAGATCCAGTACTACCATCTCCATGTGCTGACGGTTCCTGTTGGCTTCGGCTATCACGTCTCCGAGGGTCGCGAAGTAGTTGTTGGTGCCCATACCCGGCCGGAAGGCGAATTGCCGATAGTCCAATTTCCTGTTCGCGGTAGAGATCCGCTCATGAGCTGTTTATTCGAATCGCTTCATCATATTGAGCGGATTCGGATCGGCTCGCAATCAAAACAACGCAGCTCATCAGCTCATTACGTGGCTGGAGAACTGATGAGCTGTTGAGCTGATGAGCTGCTGAGCTGTGGAGCTGCTGAGCTGCATAGCTGTGGAGCGCAAAAGCTGCAGAGAGTGTGGATTTTGAGACGCGAAAGAATTTTTCGTCTCCGCGCTTTATGATATGACGTCAGTTTTTTTTCGTGTGTCCCTCTTCGTTCTTTAGCTTTAGCAGAGATGCCAGATAGGAAAAATGTTTTTGTTTTGAAGATATTCAATCGTTCGTTACTTCATTAAATTTTTCTTACATCGCCAAACAAAATAATAAACATTATTATATGCTTGTAAATGAAATTAATATTGTAAATAAAATTATTATTATTTAAACATGACTGTTGAAACACATGAATGTATTTCCGCGTGCTGAAGCAAAATAATCCAGAAAACCACCCGGCATCAATGCTGATGATTGAGAATGGTCCTTTTGTTACCTTTGTCATCACGAAGAATTATTTCTCGTTGCGTCTATTAGTGGATTACTATTTATATCCTTGGATGCAAAAAAATTATCTCGGCAGTTTTATCAAAAAACGTTGTCTCGGCCAATATTTCTGAAGGCATTTTATTTGGCTAGTGTTGGTTCGTCTGTTGTTTAAGTTCAGCATATCCTATGCATCTTCTATGTTGGATTTCACCATTCAATATTTGTTGTAGATTATATTATTAGAATTCACATTAGTTTTAGTTTGTGTACAATTACATATTAAATTCGTTTATTTTTTTGCTTTCCGTCCATTATGAAAATGCATACTATAAAATATTCCATGGTAGTTATGCATTTGTGTGGACAACCGCAAAATTCAACTGAGCCGAAGAACTGTTCCAAACGAGCAGCTCACTTGTATGAGCAGAACGGCTCTGAGCCGCTCACCATGATGAGCTGATTTGCCCATCTGTAGTTCGCGGACATAAAGGTGACCAGGCGTTTGTTCGCCATTCTTTTGCGGGGTTTCTGGATAAGTAGGTGGTGGTACTCCAATGGTTGGATTGGGAATAAGTATATTTCAATTCGTTCTGCTTATGCTCCCTATCGGTGGGTGCTTATACACTGGAGAAAAACATTAGTAAACGCAGCTACCAAATCTTTAGTAACCGAAACATTGGTAAAATGTACACATTTTTTGTACATATTACAGGTGTATGGCACGATTATCGCTATCTCACTCTACCTACCGTCATCGCATATCTCACTATCCCTCTGCTGTAAAAGTTCATCATCGACATCACGATATGTCAGATGGTGGAAAATTGGTAATTCGCGATGGTGTAGACGTCTGGTGGCGACTTCAAATTAGGGCCATAATTTGTGTCCCAAACTCGTTAGTGTAATCTCTATCAGATTAGAAGACAAGAAGCCGGTTTTTAAATTTTAAAATTTGAATGAAAATGTTCACATCATGTTATTTAATTACTTGAAACATGTTTTTCTGACTTTCGTTCAACCATATGGCTATACAATTCCAAAATTGTAGCTGAATTTTTTCAATATAATATAAAATTGTCTTCATAAACAATTTTCGTATGAGACTTTTTCACCACCTGCAAACAAAAATGTTTTTAATTCAAATAGAATACAAATTTGATATTGAAAAGCTAATTTTCATTCATAGTTTTAATTTTGAAAACGTTCATTCCGACTTAAAATCAGCTATTCGTTGACGCTTCCCTAAACTAGTAAACGAAGCTCAATGCCGCCAACGCGGATTGCTGTTTCGAAGAAAACAAATACTTTTAACGTTTGAGATGTTGGCACCAAAAACATGGCGGGTGTCATACAGCTGATATATTACCAAATCCTTGTAAAACTTATGTCAAACGCAATGTACATCCCTACCAACGATTCGTACATTTTACTTCATAGCATGAGTAACCTCGAGCATTTTCATGCTTAGCAACTGTGTGTGTGCATTCGCCATTTCTCTTGTGGAAGCGATGCAATTCGAAGGTGAGTTTTATTGTGAGTAATTATAGTAATTGTGAGTAATTATAATTATACTTGTATATTTCTTTTAAGCTATTTTTGCTGGAAGAAATGCAGGGCTACACATAATACAGCCCTCAAAAGAAACGAAACGAAATCAAATCTGCCTTTTTGACGTAGGACTACGTCTTTCATTTCTATACCGGGGTGTAAAATCAAAGTTTCGAAACCGAAAGCGTTACACCGGAGACCGAGATTTTGAGCGTTAATAGCTCCTAAACAACTGAACGAAATGGTATGATAAACACTTCATTCGAAAGATAAAATGTCTACGCGTTCTATACTTGTTACTTTCTGATCCAAAAACTTGTTTCAATATTCTTAAAATTGCTTTCAAAACAGGCTATTGAAATCATTAATCGGTATATATACGAGCGCCGCTCGGAAATCCACTCAGTTCTAATTGAACAGCGATTGGAGCATGTTGTCGCTGTTGTGGTGAAGCTCTTCGTTTATCATGAAAGCGCGGATGAACGGTGTCACCAAGAGCCTGTTTGTGCACCTTAGGCCAGAAGGGAATCCAAACAAATGATCTCTAAATCAACGATAGTCCTACGTCACCCTTGCGGTTATACCATAGATATAACCCACTACCTGTTTTTTTTTCTAAGTTAACTTAAAGAGTTTCCGGGAGCCGGTTATGTAAACTTCTTCAGTAAGTTTTCAGCCGGTCCTTTCCGTTAATTGCACAAATATTATGTCAGCGAACTTTACGAACAATTCTTGTTCTAAGAAAACTCCAGACGGCATCGGCAACAAAATACCAGCGCAGATATCAATTACAAAATTGCCAATCATCCAGCAAGAAAATCCAACACAAACCAGAGCCCAAACAAGTGCCCAATTCTGAAACAATTACATTTTGTTTGTTGAAGATGTATTTGATGGAAATAAATTAACAAAACATAACCTTTTTCATCTTAATTATTTCAAAAAGTGAAAATACAATAATAATACGAATGCAACCCGATCTCCATAAATTGTACGTAGGCCCGAAATCCCGAAAGCAGGATCGAGGTTGGGGCGACACTCGGGTACATGTTTTGACACTTGTATTTACCAATTTACTCGCGTAAAATATACGAATAATTAGTGCGGTCGAAAATGACTAACGAATCGGTATTATTTACAAGACAATTTGTAATATATACTAATTATTTCTCTCAGTGTAGCGTCTTGCATGTCAGCACATTCTTTCATCGTACGTTCGCGTTGGTACAGTTCGTTCAAAAGGAACGAACCTTCGCGCAAACAATAATCAAATGAACTCCCATAGTTGTAGCTAGTGAGGGTCATCCACCACACGCCTCATCTATTTTTTTATGAAAATTTGTGTCTATGGCTATATTTTTTTTTATAAACTTACATTGTTGGAAAAATGTTTAGTACTAATTCCTTATAGGTTCCAGTATACAGTAGTAGTACATTTTTTTAATGTGGCTTATACAGGGTTTTCCATTTCGGGCTTCCGAAAGTATACAGCCCTGCGCTGACAACCGTTTGACATAGCTGTCAACCAAAGCGTCATATCGTTAGTTGAATGTCTGCCATTTTACAATATGGATCGTTTTAGCATCGCACAACGTGTTAATTTTGTTAAATTATATTATAAAAATGATGAAAAACCGGCAAATGTTTTTCGAGCATTACGGACGGAATTTGGTCGTCATGGACGGCCTACAGAGCACACAATCGCTAATGTAGTGCGTAAATTCGAACAAACTGGATCCGTAGCGGATATTGTGAAACCTGTGCATCATCGTAATGTGCGTTCGGCCGAAAATATTGCTGCTGTTGCTGCCAGTGTGGAGGATGACCCGAATGTTTCGATTCCACGGCGTGCTCAGCAATTGGGCTTGTCAAACACATCATTGTGGCGAATTTTGCATTTGGACTTGCACCTACATCCATATAAAGTCCAACTGGTACAAAAATTAGAGTGTGGTTACCATGGAATGCGTCGGGCATACGTCGATTGGGTGAACAAACAACAGCAGCAAAATGCTGAATTTTCGCATCAAATTTTCTTCAGCGATGAGGCACATTTCGAGCTCGGTGGCTATGTGAACACCCAAAATTTCCGTATATGGGGCTAAGAAAATCCATACGTGATTGTTGAGAGGCCATTGCATCCGCCAAAAGTCACTGTTTGGTGCGCATTATGGTCTGGTGGAGTCATCGGGCCGTATTTCTTTGAAAATGACGACGGCGAGATGGCAAATGTGAATGGTGAGCGCTATGGCCGCATGTTAACCGATTTTTTTTTGCCACAAATTGAAGATATGGATACGGATGACATGTGGTTTCAGTAGGACGGCGCCACGTGCCACACAACACGACCGAACATGGCCATATTGCGAACGAAATTTGAGAAACGCATAATTTCGCGTTTTGGTGATGCCAATTGGCCGTCCAGATCATGCGATTTGAACCCACTAGACTTTTTTTTTTGTGGGGTTATGCGAAAGACCGTGTCTATGCCAACTCTCCGCAAACTCTTGAACATTTGAAAGACAACATTCGTAAAGTTATGACCGAGATACCGTCCCATATGTGCCGAAAAGTCATCGAAAATTTCCTGTTCCGGATCAAGGTGTGCGAGGAAACCCTAGGTGGACATTTCAATGATGTTGTATTTCACACATAATGGCATAAACCAAACTTTAATTAGAAATAAAAGTTTCATCGAAATTCGAATTCTAAGTGTGTTTTATTTCAATTTACTTTCGGAATTTAAAGTTGGAAAACCCTGTATGTTTTTGAATTAAGATCGAATATATTGAATAGTTGAAAATTGTAGTAGCAGTTTTATTCTTCATCCACCACGTCTCATATATGGTTTTATTCTGTCTTGTATCTATTGTATCTATAATCTAAGGAATCGAAATTCCCTAGATGCTTGCTATGAAGGCAAGACTTTTCGCTCGTCCTCTCTCGAGCGCTTCGTGATTAATCTAGGGAACTTATTTCCTAAGAATCACGGGAGTCAAATCTTTCCTAAGCCAGGGAACCTATTTCCCTGGACTTGTTTTTTGTCTCTTACGGGCTAAGCCCCTTCCAAAGTTCCCGTAATCACGAATACGTTTCAGAATCAGACGGCTCCAGATTGGTCCGTTTTTATACCTTTAATTTTGAGCTCCTTCCTTGTTAGGAGCTCTGGCCTTGGATGCGTGGCGCCTAGTTGCCAACGCTGGTGGGTGGTTTCGGATTTTGATTCACGAGAGCACAGTTTACTTGTTAATTAGTTTACTTGTACTTTTTTACATATATGGAATTGAACCTTAAACGAATATTGATCTTTAAAATTTGAAATATGAAATTGAACTTGATCTTTAAGGTTTGGAATATGAAATCGAACTGACTTACTTCTTCCTCACTTAAACTATATATACATGTTTTTTAAGGGAGAGAACAATCTCCCTTTCCTATTCTCACAGATAACCAACCACTCCGAATTTCTCAGCGTGGGATTTTTCCCAGCTGTTTCCTATTCAGATAATCGAAACATATCGGTTATCTGTATTTACCGCATGGAACCTTTTCCACTTGTTTGCGGTCCTATGCTTCTCCCGTCGTTCGCGCTTATCTTTGGTGCGCCGAAGAGGACGGGACCTAAACAAATTAGTGCGCTTTGTGCATGTTTACGCCTGTCGTAAAACATATGAATGATTATTTTTCCCTAAGTTGTTCTAGCTTATTGGCGTGTATGCCCTTGTTCATAATTAGGATGTCAACAAACATCCTGATAATAGTTTACCCGCCTATTTCGTGCGGTCCTAATCTAATCTACCAGCGTGAGAATTTCTGTTTCTCTTCCTCCACTACGCCACCGCGTAGAGTCCCAAACAAACTTGTTGGAAGCTAAAGATGGAAAGAGAAACAGTCCCTTTTCGCTGGTATTGATTTTTATTTGCGCCTGTTGCGCTTATCTCACACAGACCCAGGCTGAGTCAAAACATATGTTCGCCTGAATCTGTTTACAAATAAATTTGTTCTTTTAATTACGCCAAATGCGCTACTAAATCAAAATTTACATTGCGCCTGGAAGCGCTCCTATCATTCAATTTTACTGGGTCCGTAACAGTATCCATAGTATCTCCAAAAAAAATACGTTACAGTCAGTTTCTGAAACAACTGGGAATGGTCCAATAAAAATTTTATCAAGTTTACTTCATGCTTCGTTTTTTATAAGTACTAATTGTCCTGTTTTGTAAATCCTTGTTATTTTGTTTTTGGTGTAGTTGTTACATCTTTTTGTTTTTGAATCAATCTGCGTAATTTGTAATTTTTGTTGCAAAACTTTGGAGTAATCTTCAATATTGTATAATGGTTCCATGGTTTCGTTTTCTTTTACATATTTTTCCGAATACAAGTTCGAAAGGGGTTTTGTTTGTGTCTAAATGAACTGTTGTATTGTATGCGAGCCAAATAAAAGGTAAGTTTCCACAATTTACTCTTAAAAAGTTTCCTAGTGATTTATGTGAATTCTCCAGAGCTCCATTTGATTGATGATGGTACGCCGTGGACTGTAATTTATTTATTTTTAAAAGAAGAATGTATTGATGTAGTTCGAATGTATAGAATGTATTGATTTCCATCATTATCTGGAATCAATGGTCCAACTAAATCTAAGTATATTTTACTGAGGGCACTAAGCGCTGTAGACATTATATACACTGTCGATTTTTGAGTAGGTAGGGTAAATGATCTTGGTTTGTCCAATTTGGGGTGTTTTTACGCAACTAGTAAATGCAAATCGATTTTTCTTCATGAAAATCACACATAATCGATACGAGTTTGGGTTTGTTGAAAAGCCCCAAGTCTCTAGTTGCTAATACTACCATAAGGTGTTGAAATTATTCAAATTTTTATGTTTTTTATCGATTTTCCTTAAAGAAGAATTATGATCATGGTTTGACCACCTCTGATCATGGTTTGCCCAAAAAAATGATCATGGTTTGTCCGGTTTTAAAAATCTCCATTTTTGAATGAAAACATTCGAATTCACAATCAGATGTTGCATTTATCATTGCTTGAGTTTACTGTCATCATATTGATTCATTCATTCATTCATTACTTTCTTCAGAATATTGCCGTTTCTTGGGCATTTTAGAAGTGTTCACCTCAACACAATCAACACAGAAAAACCATACTTCTGCTATGCGCGAAGCACACCATAAACAAACATAAACAAACTGCAGCGCGCCAAGCGGTTGCCATAGAAATCATGTGGATTTCTATGGCAACATTGAATTGGACAACTCATGATCAAAATTGAGTTCATCAAAATGCGTTAATTTAATGGTTTAGCTATGTAAATCCGATACAAATGGTGAGCAAGTATGATGTTTACAATATTTATAAGTGTTGTAATCCAGAAAAGGTCTGAATACGTGCCAAATAATCATCTGGTGATCGATTAAAAGTTAGCTCGAATTAAGGGCGCATTGACACAAATAGAAGGTGTATTTTATAATCCTTTAAAATATGTGATTATGTAAAAATATACTATCAAACTACTATAAATCATGTAAAAGGCAATTTCATTTATATGTTTCGAAACATTTGAAGGCCTTATTTGACACAGGAGCGCTGAATTAGAGCATTCAAAAAAGTGGGCAAACCATGATCATATTTTCGACTGGACAAATCAAGATCATTTACCCTATTCGTTTGTTGATTTGGTATTGAATGCAATTTTTGATGTAGTTCGTAACATCTTTGTCTGAACCTTTCCATATTAATCTTTTTTTGATTTTCTTAATAGTTTTTCGTATTCCAGCATGGCTTGCTGTTGGCAACACGTGAAAATCGTTTATTATAATTGTTTTTTGCTTATTATCCGTTATTTTTTGAATATTTTTCCCAATTTGTATTATTTTTGGTATACCCTTTAAATCCGTTTCATTTATGTTTTTTATGACATTTCTTGCACTTGGATTATTATTTCTTATTATCAGATACGTATCTTCACCTTGTTTTCTGCAAAATTCTACTATCTTTGTCATTATTCCTCGTAAGTGAACAAGACTACTAATGAGTGGTATTATTATCTTTTCTTGGGACAATATTAATTCTTTTTCATTGGGATTCACTTCCATTTCTATGTATTCAGATGTCGATACTTCAGGTTCGCCATTCCTTAAAGTAGACTCGTCTGTTTGATCAATTTGTTTGCTTTTTTATCTAGTTGTCACTAGCAGTGTTCTAAACGGTCGACATTTTTCTCAACCATCACATGCTGTTCTTGCGCTAGTTAGGGCTCAATATGTATTGTGAATGTGACCAAGAATGCACTGCTCGGTTCCAACAGTCACCTCTGAAATAAACGCACAGCCGCAAACACGACCATTAATTGAACGTTTATGTATTCTCTCTTTCTGTCGAACGTACCCAGAAGAGCGGTGAGAATATGCTATTTCCATTCTACTACTCGTGCTCATAGCCATCCTTTAATTCCGGCTAATATGACTGTAGTTTTAATGTCATTTGATGAAATCAACAGCAATGTGAGACCATGGCTTCTCAGGCATTTGTGTTCGAATAATTGGTTCTGGGGAAGATTGAGACGAAACTAATGTACATTGTCTGCAACGTTTTACAAAACATTCAACTTCCTTGTCCATGCCAGGCCACCACACTTTCTGTCTTAAACGACGCTTCATGACTACTATTCCAGGGTGACCCTCATGGGCTAGCTCTAGCATTTGACTCTGTACAGATTGCGGAATGACAATCCTTTCCCCTCTCAAGAGAATATCCTGTGATTGGCAAAGTTCGGTGGCATAGGGTTTGTACAGCTTAGCACGATCTGTCCAAGTGTCATTTTCAAGAGCTTGAATAACTTCTCGGAGTACATCATCTGTTTTTGATTCCTCTCGAATATCATCTATTGTTACTGCACTCGGTGAAGGAACGTTAGTCAAAAATTGCAAATAATTTTCATTTTCACAATCAAACTGTTGTGGTTTTGTTTGAGTTAACCTGGAAAGCGCATCAGCTAAATTTGTGTTGCCAGGCTCATGAACTATATCATAACTGTATGACTGTAGGCGCAAAACCCATCGCTCCAATCGAGCGCATGGTTTAGATCGAGGGCTAAATAAGAACTGTAATGGTTTACAATCCGTGATTAATTTGAAACGTGTTCCTTGCAGATACAGTTTGAACCGTTCTACGGCCCACACAAGAGCCAAAGCTTCTTTTTCTGTCTGAAAGTACTTGCGCTCTAGGTTTGTCAATGCTTTGCTTGCATAAGCAATGATTCTCCTTTCTACTTGTCCATTTTCTTGAAGGAGAACAGCACCCAATCCCGAAGGACTCGCATCTGCTATCAAGACCGTTTTGTCGTGTACGTCGAAAAATCCTAGATGTTTTATGTTACAAACAGCTTGTTTGATATCGTTGAATGCTTGTTGTTGTTTGTTCGTCCACTCGAACCCGCTTTCGCTTCTCAGAAGCATGCGGAGAGGATCAGTTTTGCAAGCTAAGTTCGGAATAAACCTCCCAACATAAGTGATCAAACCGAGAAAACTCCTCAACTCTGCTGCGTTAGCTGGCTCCCTGAATTGTTGAAGCGCTAGAACTCGACTTTTGATCGGTTTAATTCCTTCAGGTGGAAGTTCATGATCTAGGAATTCTAACCTGTTGACGTTGAGTAAACACTTCTCTCGATTCAACAGTACGCCATACTCTTTCAATCGATCCATCAAAGCTTTTAATCGATCGTCATGTTATTGCTGTGAACGACCAGATATTAAAATGTCATCCAAGTACACAACAACACCATCTAATCCCGCTACAACAGTGTCCATTACTTTTTGGAAAAGTTCTGGAGCACAGCAAATTCCAAACATAAGCCGTTTGTATCTAATAAAATTAGTAAATTATTATTTTTTTTATTTATTCCGATTATTTCCATTTAAAAAGATTTAATTACCTGAACAAGCCATATTTAGTGATAAATGTAGTAATTTTTCGAGATTTTTCTGACAATTCAAGCTGATGATAGGCTTCTTTGATATCCAGTCTGGAAATCTTCATAGCTCCTCTCAGACTCCCTAACAGTTCTTCAATAAACGGTAAAGGATGAGACTCCCTCAAAACAGCTTGATTCGCTCGTCTCATGTCAATGCAGATTCTGACCTCACCAGATGCTTTCAATATAGGGACCATTGGTGAGACCCATGCAGAAGGACCCTGGACCTTCTCTTTGATATCCTTTTCCAAAAGAAACTTGAGCTTGTCATGAATTTTTCCCTCCAATGCAATCGGAGCTCGCCTGTATCCCTGTTGTACTGGTTGGACTGACTCATTTATAGGAATTTCAACCATGATCCCCTTGATCTTTGGAAAAGTTCGTGAATTCGAATGTTGAACCGACGCGATATCGAAACCAACTTTGATGACCTTAAGTTGCTTGGCTGTTTTGTCACCAAGAAAATTTTTCTGACCATGGTCCACAATATAAAATTTAGCATCAACTTCGTTTGACCCAGCACCGATCCTCGCTCGAAACATGCCCAAAATCTTCATCGGTTTGTTGGTGGCGTAAGCGAGCAGTTTTCGATCAATTTCACGAGAAAAGTCAATCACCCTAATGTTTTCATGGTTCACCTTCTTCCATGTCTCCTTCGTGATAACATTAGCATCCGCACCAGAATCGATGATCATAGGAACCTTAACCCCGCCAACAATGAACTCGAACAAGTTCTTACCCATTGCGTAAAAAATGTCATTGATCGAAAACTCACCATTTCCTCCTCAATCATTCTACCTCGCTTGGGTTTGGCATAGACGGAGCTGCTGTTATTTGGCCGTTTCAGACATCGATTTGCAAAATGTCCCAATCCTCCGCACTTCATACATTTCGCGTACTTTGCTCGACAAATAATGTCCCCCTTCAGATGTCCTCTTAGTCCACAAGCAAAACAAGTTCTTTCTGTTGCTCGGTTTACATTACCGTAGCCTCGGTCGACACGAACACTTCTTGGATCAAAATTTGTGTATTTCAAACCTTTAGAAATTTTGTTCACGTTCTCCACTGGTCCATTTGCTATAGGAATACAATCCATCTGCTTACTTATTGCTGTGCATCCGCCAATGTGGTACCAAGGGACACTATTTCCTCTAATGGTAAATCTTTCGCCAAAATCTGCCATCTTAATTCCGACGACTTACATGCTTCTATTATTTGTTCAACGATTCTGTCATCCGCTTCTCGAGAATCATATCGATCGAACTCGCATCTTTTAGCCTGAACACGCAGACGCAAAACGAAATCCGTAAACCTTTCATCTGTCCTCTGAACAATTTGTCGAAACAAATGACGCTCGTAATTCCTTCTACGCATTGGTTCAAAATGCTCATCCAAGCATTTGATCGCAACATCGAAATATGGAGGATCAGCCAATACGTGAGGAATTGTATTCACTCCAGGAAGATGTTCAAAGATCTCCTGGATTTCTGGTCCAGCCAAATGAAGCATCTGTGAACGTTTATCCCATTGTGAGGAAATTCCGCCTGCATCGAAGTAACGTCCCAACTCTCGTTTCCACTTTTGCCACGTAGTAGGCAGCTGCGATCTATCTGCTACGAATTCGAACGGTCTGATGCGTCGCATTGAATCCATCTTAAAGAGACATTATTTTATTCATTTAATATGTATATCATCTCATGTAATCAATCGAACAAACAAAAACAGTGGATGGATAGGAAAAGGCAATACTTGAGAATAATTGCTAAGAGATGTTACATCAAATAAGAATATTCCTATTATCCACAGTATTTCTGATAGAATGATAGATTTTCCCAATAATGATCATTATCCTCATTTTGGAATCCAACAAGAAAAACATTGTCCATTTCATTCTTTCATTTATTATTCCAAAACTTCTATTACACACACTTGCACAGCTATTATTAAGCTCTTGTTGACAGCGGACATGAT
The DNA here is from genome assembly GCF_029784135.1 of Toxorhynchites rutilus septentrionalis. Taxonomy (NCBI): domain Eukaryota; kingdom Metazoa; phylum Arthropoda; class Insecta; order Diptera; family Culicidae; genus Toxorhynchites; species Toxorhynchites rutilus. The sequence goes on from NC_073746.1 coordinate 180,383,235, forward strand.
ACAACATTAGACCATGTAAACCTCAACACCCAGTTGCTTCCATACACGCACACAGTTCCCACTAATCCAATTGCATTTTATTTTTTTTACCTCCATTGCACACAGTTGCTTTCAGGGCACTCAGTTGCCACTTAATTTCATGTATATTTTTTTCAGCACACCCAAGTTTTCCAAGGCACCCAGTTGCCACATAACTTCATACAAGCTTTCTTTTTTTCCAGCACACAGTTGCTTCCATAGCTCCCAGTTGGCACTTAACCTCACATACGTATTATTTCCCGTACACAGTTGCACTTAATATTTATTGATTTCCGACTAAACTGACTGATTTCACAAACCAAACCGCAGATTGTATGAGAAGCGATAATGATTTGTTTGTACGATTCCTTTCTTTATTTTATCCCCACTTTACTGATGCCGATGAAGGAAAACACAAATTTCATCATCTCTACCATTGTACATTTTCCAATTAGAATATTCCCATGTAGGACTCTTCGACAACAATGAAGTTTTCTCTATAAAAATGCTCTTTTTGTCAATATGCAGTATTCACCACTGATTCCGTGTTTAATAAAATTACCAACTAATTACCCTGAACGACACGAAATTTCTTTCTACTCGTATTTCTTTATTCGTAAACGCACAAATTCACAACTGCACTTTTTCCGATTTCCCTCGTCGCCAAATTGTTATATCCGAGCGGAGCCACAATGAAACACAACTTGTTCCTAGCGCGTAGTCCACAAAAAGAGAGTGATTTTATTTCGCCTATTCATTACATCCAATCCAACTGTCGCTAATGTCACTAAAAGCTGATTTAGACGATGCCAGTCAGCGCTCTAGTTGAAGTATCCAGTGAATAGAGAACAGACACTCTGTTCAAGTTAGAGGCCAATTACTTGTTCGATACTGGTACAAGTAACTTGAACAGAGTGTCTGTTCTCTGTTCACTGGATACTTCAACTAGAGCGCTGACTGGCATCGTCTAAATCAGCCTTAACACTGTTACGTCTTCCCGTCACAGATACTGCATACCCGCCACTGATACTATATACCCGTCCCCGATACTACAGTATCGTTTGCCGATTGTTTCGGTACTAAAAGTAATGGACTATTCCATTCGGATTTGGTCGCTTCAATTGTTTTATCCTTCAACATATTGTTAATTTGTTTGTCAACTTCCTCGTTTTGTGAGGTTGGTAGTCGATATTGTTTTGAAAACACTGGCCGTATATTATCCTTCACTTTTATTGATGCTTTATACACTTTTGTAGTGGTTAATTTATCATTTTTATACAGAATATGTAACTATATTTTTTGCAAATATCTGAAATCATCTTCTTCTTTGATCGTTAATAATGATTGAGTTCACTGTTCGAAACTACTCGAAATGGATTTGATTGTCGGAGGTGATCTGGCGTAGTGGTAACACTCCCGACATTCTTCCAAAAATTGAAGTTAAAAGTGACGAACCAGCCAAAATGTGTTTTTTTTTTTTTGACGTAGGACTACGTCTAACCGGAAGATAGGGGGTGAAATGGAAATCTAGGCACTGAACAAGTAGGAAAAAATGCAAGATTTGGAACGCTTATAACTCGAGCATTTCTCAATAGATCGCAAAAGTTTTTGCATCAATTGATAGGAAATATATCTACGCATCTATCATAACGAATAACATTTCATTTTTCTTGAGATAAATAATTGAATAATTGTGAAATATCAAGCATTGTCAAAATGCACTATGGGCCCCTTTTTTATTGGTCCATTTTGTGCTCCTCAAATCGTACCGACCAAAACGGGCAACCAGAGCAGCAGCGAAATAGAATGAAGCACGATTGGAAAAGAAAAAGAAAAAAATGAACGAAACATTGGTCGCAGTCTCACACATGCGTAATTCTCGAGCCAGCCAGTCAGCTTAAAAATCCCCGCTCCGCTGCCGTAAGGATCATTCTCATCCAAACCGTACACCACATCGGTTCGCATCACAACACATCAACAAACCAACCCAAGCAGCCATGTCTGGACATGGTAAAGGAGGAAAAGTGAAGGGAAAGGCAAAATCCCACTCGAACCGTGTTGATCTGGAGTTCCCCGCAAGGGTAGCTAGGCCGAGCGCGTTAGTACCAGTGCACCAGTCCACCTAGCCGGCGTTATATAGTTTCGGCCGCCGAAGTGATCGAGTTAGCTGGCAAAGCTGCTCGCGACGATAAGAAAACCCGCATTCGGAACAGAACACATTCGGTTCGGTGGACATCAAGACAACAGGCAGTTGCAGCGAGTGGCGAGTGGCAAACGCAATCGCAAAACAGCATCAGGTAGCAGAAGAAAAAAGTTTGTTCTTTATACAAACTGCTTTGGTGGCAAATCCAGAACAAGGCGGCATCGAGGGCGTTCGAATAGGTTTTTTTTTCAAAACCACGAGTACAAAGTTTTGTAAATTGGAACCATTCCATAAAACAAGGCGCTTTTCAGGGCCATTAAACCTTCCAAAAAAGAGTTTAGGAAATACAGTTCAATGCTTTCTAAAACATTATCCAAAATAATAATAAAACACAAATTGATTTTTTCATAATTTGTTTGCCAGGATCTGATGAGTATGTGAATTTGGCAGTTGTTCTGAGCTTATTGATAGTTGGGAACTTTCCAGATTATTCAATTTTCACCAATTCTTAAATTGTTTCCAGATTGAAAGTACAGTAATTTACAATTAGTTCGACATTTAGCTAATTGGACGGACATGTAATGCGACTTATTTAGTTGGACATTTTTGTAAACATAGAGATCCAAATTATGACCTCACATTGAAAGTCGACACTGTACCACTGTCATCGCAAATGTTCAATTACAGGTTAAAATCGCCTCCAATGCGACACTGAGTGGCGCTTCGGTACGTCGCATTGAATGTAATTTACTGTACAACATGTCACAAAGCTGGATGGGAAGAAATTTTCCAACTGTGAAAGCTGTGGCGAGTGGCAACAAATCGCTAAACAGGAAGGTTTAGCCGAACAACATGGGGATATCGAGTGATAACAAAACAATAAACTCTTTAGATTGAAGATAATTTTGTGATCCTGAAAAGGACCCTTTTTAGCCTGCATGTGAATCCAACGAGCGAACAAATCATAATGAATGTATTTTTTTGCCATCGCTCCCTTTTAACGCTCATTCGTTCGTCTCGTTGGACTCGCCTCTTTGGCTGAGTCTGCCGATTTGTCTCTATCCTGTGATAGTGTACCGCTAGAGTATAAAACACGCGGACCCCAAAAAAATATCTTATTTTCTTTCAAACCGTAAACCCGTGTGGTTGTACGGCATCGGCATCGTGGACGTAACAAAGGAGGACAAGTTAAGGGAAAGGCAAAGTCTCACTCGAACCGTGCAGGTCTCCAGTTCCCTGTTGGTCGCATTCACTGATTGCTCCGCAAGGGTAACTAGGCCGTACGGATTGGTGCCGGAGCACCAGTATACCTAACAGCGATTATAGAGTTTCGGCCGTCGGAGTGCTCGAGTTGGCTTGCAAAGCTGCTCACGACAATCAGAAAACCCGCATCAAGAACAGAGCAGCTTCGGTTCGGCGCTCATCAAGGCAACAATTAGTTTCAGTGAGTGGCAAAGTGTTTCTCCGGCACGTCGCATTAAATGTAATTTACTGAACAACATGTCACAAGCTGGATGGGAAGAAATTTTCCAACTGTGAAAGCTGTGGCGAGTGGCAAACGCAATAGCTAAACAGGAAGGTTTAACCGAACAAGATGGGAATATCGAGTGATAACAAAAACACAACACCAAAGGTTCTTTTCAGAACCATCAACATATTCATAAATAGTAAACAGTAAACTAATCCATTTTTCAGGTAGATAGGTAGGTATTCACGTAGGAGAAGAAAATAAAACAATATATTTAAAATATATATTTAACAAAAGCTGTCCCCTTTGTATAATCCTACGTCACTCCGGTTATGTCCCCGACATTACCCACCCGTCTTTTTTTTTTATCCAAAATATATATTTTATTAAGGCTCATATGGCGTCAGCCTAACGGGGCCGGGAGTTCAATATTTTGACAATGTTTGCTTAGACTATGTTAGTAATATGTAACCGATTACTCGCGGTTGACTCGAGGTTAGTATTACAAGTGTTCTCATAATTGGTATGTCGCAGTCTTCGATGCTCTGTACGTGTGCCCGACACGGTATACTTCCTATTGGGATGCAGCTGACCATTAATCAGCAACGCCCCCCTAGTCATTACCCCATATCTAGCGTGGTGCGTCTTTCTCGACTCGAGGAATCCAGGATAGAATGGCGGCGCAATCATCAGCTCGTGTAGAGTTGTCATGAGCGGTACAACCTTTGGCTCTTGTTGAATAATCAGTGGACTGCACAACCTTCGGCCCGTGCATCTGTAAAGAGTGTGTGTATGTATTGCCGCGACTAAGTAAAAGTTTATCGATCGGATAGGAGGGATATGAAACGGGGACACAACGAAGGAAACATCATTAAACGTTGACATCGGCGTTTCTGAGGAACAGGTATAGATGAAGCAGAAGATCAGGATCCCGGCTACCTAAGATATCCCGGACGGGGATATCCGATTGTCTGCCTTGTGCTCTCAGTGCTCTAGAGAGCTGAGAGCGAGCAGCATGGAACCGGATACACGACCAGACAACATGCTCGATGTCGTGGTAGCCATCGCCACAATCACAAAGATTGTTTGCTGCGAGCCCAATGCGATAGAGATGCGCGTTTAGGTTGTAGTGATTGCACATAAGCCGAGATATCACGCGAATGAAATCACGACCTACATTCAATCCCTTGAACCATGCACTCGTCGAGACCTTAGGGATAATCGTGTGTAACCAACGACCGAACTCATCACCACTCCACATGCGCTGCCAACTTACGAGCGTATACTGACGAGGAATGTGGAAAAATTCATTATAAGCAATTTGCCTTTCAAAAAGAGTGCCTTCTAAAGCGCCCACCTTAGCTAGCGAGTCCGCTTTCTCATTCCCCGGAATCGAGCAATGAGAGGGAACCCATACTAAGGTAATCTTGAATAATTTTTCGACCAAAACACTCAATAGTTGTCTTATTCTAGTTAGGAAATAAGATGAGCGTTTATCAACCTTCATTGAGCAGATTGCCTCTATTGAGCTGAGACTGTCTGAAAAAATAAAATAGTGGTCGATGGGCAAAGTTTCAATGATCCCTAATGCGTAATATATCGCACCCAGTTCAGCGACATACACGGAACAAGGATCTTTGAGTTTGAAAGAGGCACTGGAATTTTCATTGAAGATGCCGAAGCCAGTGGACTCGTTTATGAATGAACCGTCAGTAAAGAACATTTTATCAGATCCAACTTTCCCATATTCTGCCGAAAATATCGGCGGAATAGAATCGGAGCGTAGGTGATCTGGGATTCCATGGATTTTTTGTCGCATGGACAGATCAAAAATGACAGAGGAATTGCAGAAGTATGGGAAGCAAACTTGGTTGGAGATGCCTGGTGAAGGGTGCACGTCGTGGGTAAGGTACTCATGGTATATAGACATAAAACTTGACTGAGGAGTCAGTTGGAGTAGATTTTCGAAGTTATCAATCACCAATGGATTCATGATCTTGCAACGGATGAGAAATCTGTAGGATAATTCTGTGAACCGAAGAGTAAGCGGGGGTACTCCTGCCAAAACTTCGAGACTCATCGTATGTGTCGAATGCAAACACCCCATGGCTATACGCAAGCAACGATATTGTATTCTCTCCAGCTTGAGAATATGAATCCTGGCAGCTGATCGGAAGCAAAAACTGCCATATTCTAACACTGACAATATCGTTGTTTTGTACAACTGAATGAGGTCTCCTGGATGGGCACCCCACCATGTTCCGGTTATTGTTTGGAGAAAATTGATTCTTTGCTGGCATTTCTGTTTCAAATACGCAATGTGTCTCCCCCAGGTACACTTAGAATCAAAATATACACCCAGGTATTGAAAAACATAGAGTGTTGGATCGCTTTGCCAGATAGGTGAAGCTGGAATTGGGCGGGTTCGTGCTTCTTAGAAAAAACGACCATTTCAGTTTTCTCCGTAGAGAATTCGATACCCAGCTTGAGGGCCCACGTGAACAGATTGTTCAGGGTATCTTGCAACGACTTTTGCAGAACGACGGGATTAGTACCCGTGATGGAAATAACTCCATCGTCTGCAAGTTGTCTCAGCGTGCAGTCTCTAGTTAGACAATCATCCATATCATTGACGTAAAAACTGTACAAGAGGGGGCTTAGGCAGGAGCCTTGTGGTAGGCCCATAAAACTGTAACGAGAAGATTTCGAGCTGCCATGAGAGAAAATCATGTGCTTTTCTGACAGTAAATTGTACAGGAAATTGTTAAGAATTGGTGAAAGTCCACGATTATGAAGCTTCTCTGAGAGAATTTCCATGGAAACTGAATCAAATGCCCCTTTGATATCGAGAAAAACGGAAGCCATTTGTTTTTTGCGAGCAAATGCGATTTGGATTTCAGAAGATAGCAGCGCGAGACAATCATTTGTCCCTCTACCTCGGCGGAAGCCAAACTGCGTATTTGACAGCAAATTGTTTGTTTCGACCCACTTGTCCAAACGAAGTAGAATCATTTTCTCTAACAATTTACGAATACAGGATAACATTGCAATCGGCCTATACGAGTTGTGATCGCAAGCCGGCTTGTTGGGTTTCCGTATGGCTATCACTCTCACTTGTCTCCAGTCATGCGGGACAATATTCAGCTCCAGAAACTTGTTGAACAAGTTCAGCAAACGCTGTTTTGCCAAGTCGGGAAGATTCTTCAACAAGTTGAATTTAATCTTGTCCGACCCCGGAGCTGAATTGTTACATGAGAGAAGGGCAATTGAGAATTCCACCATCGAAAAATTCTCATAATCGCTTTGAAGTGGAATGTCGCGTACGACGTTTTGTGCAGGAACGGTGTCGGGGCAAACCTTCCTTGCAAAGTTAAAAATCCAACGGTCAGAGTATTCCTCACTTTCGTTTGTATGGTTCCAGCCACGCATTTTCCTAGCCGTATTCCAAAGAGTGCTCATAGCGGTCTCCCTTGACAAACCATTGACGAACTTCCGCCAATATCCACGCTTTTTTGCTTTAATCAAACCTTTTAGTTTGGCTTCTAGAGCTTGGTACTTTAGAAACCATTCCACTAATCCAGTTTTCCTGAATTTTTTGAAAGCGGATGATTTTTCAAGGTAGACCTTTGAACACTCCTTGTCCCACCAAAGTGATGGAGGACGACGTCGGAAAGTGGTAGCCGGTACACGTTTCTTTTGAGCTTGAAGTGCGCTTTCGTAAATCAAACTCGATATAAAGTTATACTCTTCGAGTGGAGGAAGTTCATGCATTGAAACAATTGCTTCAGATATTATTTCCGCAAATGTTCTCCAGTCAATATTCTTCGTGAGGTCATACGAAATATTGACTGACTCACGAGAGCTTGATTCATTAGCGATCGATAAAATTATTGGTAGGTGATCACTACCGTGGGGATCTTGGATTACCTTCCACATGCAATCCAGGGATAACGAAGAAGAGCATAGAGATATGTCTAGCATGCTTGCCCGTGCAGGAGGGTTGGCTATTCTGGTTGCTTCCCCAGTATTCAAAACTGTCAATTTGAAGTTGTCGCACAGATCATAAATCAAAGTGGCACGGTTGTCATCGTAGAGTGATCCCCATGCTGTTCCATGGGAGTTAAAATCACCTAAGATTACCCGCGGCTCCGGCATTGCCTCGATAGTATCAAAGAACTGATGGCGGCCTACCGTAGTTCTGGGAGGGATATATATCGAAGCAATGCAGAGGTCTTTGCCATTGATTCGTGTCTGGCAAGCAACAACTTCAATGCCTGTCATCGATGGGAGAGTGACTCTATAGAAGGAGTGACATTTTTTAATCCCCAATAGTACGCCACCAAACGAGTCATTTCGATCGAGGCGAATAATGTTGAAATCGTGGAAATTCAGCTCATCGGCTGAAGAAAGCCATGTTTCACAGAGAGAAAATACATCACAGTTAGAGCTGTGAACTAAAAATTTAAACTGATCTAGTTTAGGAATAATGCTTCTGCAATTCCACTGTATTACAGTGGTCAAATCCTTGACCTCTTGCACTGAATCAGGCATCGAGGGAAATGAACGCTGCCAAAAAACCACATTTTTCTTTCAAAAATGTTCTCACAATCGGAAGCAAACATAATACTATGCTTTTAAGAGGGTCGTTTATATTTAAAGCATTTAAAATGTTGTCCACCAGGTCAGAAAGCGCAAGCAAGCCAGATTGTGGCTGTTGCCTCGACCGCGAAAAAGGAGCAGACGTGTTGGGAAGTGCTGAGGACCCCTGGTGCGTAGAAGCACCATCACGACATCGAGCATGATGTCTGGTCGTGTATCCGGTTCCATGCTGCTCGCTCTCAGCTCTCTAGAGCACTGAGAGCACAAGGCAGACAATCGGATATCCCCGTCCGGGATATCTTAGGTAGCCGGGATCCTGATCTTCTGCTTCATCTATACCTGTTCCTCAGAAACGCCGATGTCAACGTTTAATGATGTTTCCTTCGTTGTGTCCCCGTTTCATATCCCTCCTATCCGATCGATAAACTTTTACTTAGTCGCGGCAATACTTACACACACTCTTTACAGATGCACGGGCCGAAGGTTGTGCAGTCCACTGATTATTCAACAAGAGCCAAAGGTTGTACCGCTCATGACAACTCTACACGAGCTGATGATTGCGCCGGCTAGTGACCATTCTATCCTGGATTCCTCGAGTCGAGAAAGACGCACCACGCTAGATATGGGGTACAGACAAGGGGGGCGTTGCTGATTAATGGTCAGCTGCATCCCAAAAGGAAGTATCCCGTGTCGGGCACACGTACAGAGCATCGAAGACTGCGACATACCAATTATGAGAACACTTGTAATACTAACCTCGAGTCAACCGCGAGTAATCGGTTACATATTACTAACATAGTCTAAGCAAACATTGTCAAAATATTGAACTCCCGGCCCCGTTAGGCTGACGCCATATGAGCCTTAATAAAATATATATTTTGGATAAAAAAAAAACACAAACATTGGATCTAACAAAATAGGTCTAACTGAAATCAACATGCATAAAGGGGCTATACATTAATGTTGTCGTTCATTCCAAAAAATTGTAATGTTAGTGTTGATTTTTCCTACTGCGTCGTATCAATAAGTGAAGAATATATTTTCGCGCTTCTGTTGATGCGTTTTCATAATTATAACAACGTTGCTGTATCAAATAGAATTTGAAAAAGAGTGTTAAAATTTGATAATTATGTTTCTCGAAACTGTCACATTCTAGTTAGGCCCTATTGACATGTTGCTCTAGAAGTTCAAGAAACGATATTTACATGCGAGATGAAGAATAGAAGGTGGGAAGATTCACGGGTTTTGGTTGTGTTGAACTTTGATTGTGTTAGTAGCCAGGAAGATAGGCAGATCACATATCAGGCATACCAGTCAGTTACTGAAATGGTACAAAATTGAATGTGTCAACGAATAACGATGAAGGAGGAAGCTAATTGCAGATTTCCAAATCATATTTTTCGCATGATGAAAAAAAACCAGAACATATCAGGAACTGGAATGTTTATTTTTTTTTTTAATTTCAGAAATAGTATTCTAATATCTACTATGTTTGGATTCTTGAGCAACTTCATGGAAGTTTGACTTTTGTCAGCAATTTTATTTACTTTTTTCACAATTAGGGTGCTGAAAACTTCAGTCGTCTAAAACTGAGACTCAAACGGAAAACTTTTCGTCTCAATTTAAGTCATACGGAGTCAATTAAATTTATTTTTCAAGTTCATTTTACATGAAAAAACTTGCAAACTTTTTTTCTCATGCACTGTCAAATGTATATCCTTCAAAGGAGCAAAAGATTGTGTGACTCTGTCTTCGTTCGTTTACGTTTTTGGTCGACGTAACGAGAATTAAAATTGAAATGAAATTGAGTTTAGAACACTTCAACAATACTGAAATTTCAGTTTCTGTTAAAATGTCGGGCCCATATGATTTTGAACGCTAGCATTGAATTAGGAAAAAAACTAATTTCATTTGCTTATTTTTACTTTTAATAAAAACACTTTTCCTATGTAGTGGACTATTATAAGAAAAGTAACAACGTAAACAAAATCTGTGACGTCACAGATTTAAAAAATCTTCCCACCTTTCATTTTCCATCTCGATTTACATGTACCCACACACACATAAACATACTCGAATTGCATTAACCTTCCAATAAAATACATAGTGAAATGTCACCTGTAAATATGAAAATTTTTATCAGTACATAGACTGAAAATATTGTATCTTCAGTTCTTGTTCATGGAATATATAAGTAATATATTGTAATCGCATTGGAAATATTCGGTATACGAAAATTAACAACTGTGTCGTAACAAATTAGCAGCAGCCGAAAGTAACACAGTACCATATTTGCGTGACAATAAAGGCATTCAAGGGTATGATGCAAAAATGAGTCGTTGAGGCGAAGTAAATTTGTTTCGATACTCGATTGAAATATTGCAAATTTACCATTTACGCAAAGTTGCCTGCTGCTAGTGGGGAAAAAAAGTTATCATGTTGAACACTAATTTGGTGGTTCCCGTGGTACTGTGGGGACCAAATACTCCCACCCATTGTGTCTCGAGTGTGTTCTTATCACGAGACCAAAAAATCCTTGCGACGGGTTGTTATGATGGTCAAATTTGTTTGTGGTATGTATACAATATATGCGTAATGAGCTATTCACATCAGAACCATTTAATTTCGTATCTGATTCCTTGAATTGTTTCGGAAGGCGTTCACGTTTTAGCAATTTTTAACTTGAAATATTGGAAAATTAATGTTTGCTGTTAGTCATAATAATCTATGCGTTGAATTATTCCCGTAGGCAAGTGAACCCTGATACACTACAAATGACACCTCGCTGTTTACTTGTGGGCCATACGGCTCCTGTGCTCTGTCTGACTCGAGCGTCTATCATACAGGATAACAATTTCTTGGTCAGCTCGTCGGAGAATGGTGAAATGTGCACCTGGGATCTGGTAGATGGAAAGTGCACAGAGAGCATTAAAATGGCCCAGGTGCATACCAATATACAGGCTTATCACATGGCGAACTGTGACGATATTCGTTTGTTCTGCAATGGTTACTATGCTGAGATCATGGTCATGGATCCTTTCAGTTTGGAGGTGCTGTTCTGTCTGAGCTCAAAAGTCAATCCCGACTGGATTTCTGCGTTGCATGTTTTAAGACCGTCCAAGCGCAAGGATGACGTCGTACTAGCCATTACAACCACCGGAACGGTGAAAGTATGGACCTTGATTGGGAATGAAAATAAATATTCCGAACCAATCTATGAAAATGAGTCGAAACAGATTCGATGTTTGAATGCAATCACCATGAATTGCTGCTCCCAGAACCAACGAACAGTATTGATCGTGTGTGCGAAGTATTGGCAAATTTATGATGCAGGAGATTTTACTGTTTTGTGTAGTGTGATCTCGCCTACCGGAGAACGCTGGATGGGAGGCGACTTTCTGTCGAATGATCGCGTTATACTTTGGTCAGATGAAGGAAAAGGTTACATGTATCGCCTACCAGCTAACAGTATACCTGATAATAAAGATTTTCATGGACCGTCAATTGGAAAAGATTCGCCATTCTTGTATTGTGTTCTCTCGCAAACGGGAGAGAAACCACTATCTTGCCCACCTACCATTAAGCTAGTCACATCGAATCGGGGTGGAAAGACACAAAAATATTTATTACGTGGCGATTCAGAAGGATTTATCAACATTTGGGCTGTGCCCGATATAACCATGGAACAGATCAGAGTAATTCAAAATGAGAAACGTTTGCCCGCGAGTAATTTTGATAGTTCACATCTTGGAAAGATAATGATAAAATTTATTTTCTAGCCTTGGAATCTACAATTTGTACTAGTTTGGAGGATGCATGGAACAAAATGAATCCTTTACCAGTTGGAATACTGGATCAGTTGTACCGCAATAGTAGTGAACCGATGATTAAATTGACGTCTAGTATCTACCTTCCATTGCAAAGTCGGCTTGTTGTTGGCCGTGAGGATGGCAGTATTATCATTGTTCCGGCCACCCAAACTGTCATGCTTCATCTTCTACATGGCCAACATCAGCAGTATAGTGGTAAATCAATGGAAGCATATCAGCTATTCCATGCCAAACCGATGTTGTGGTTCTCAGATTTTCGTAAAAAGTGACAGGTTTTTTCCTTATCTAGGCTGACCAAACGTACCGTTTTTTCGACTTTTTTTGATTGTCCCGTCTGTTCATCAATTTGTACCGTATTTTCAGTATGAAAAGAAAAATCCTTTTTGTTATTTTGAATATATTGTTTTCGGCGGATTGACGGATTGTGGTCCTATTTTCCATAATATGAAAATGTCCTGTTGTACTATGCGATTTATTGGAAAACCCATGCTTTAAAACTACGGCTGCTTTTTACCAGAGATCAGACCTTTCGAACATTTATTGGTTTTGTGGAAAGAGGTGATGTATCTGCTACTGAAGTTTCTGGTTATTTTGATCGTTCTATTAGAAATATTTTGACCAGAGAGTTACAGAATGATTTTAAAAGTCTAATTCTCGCGTAACTTTGGGAAAGGTCCTATGTAACAAATGTAAACAATTCGAGTTAATGGATGCACACTATTAGTTTTACTAGTTTCTATTAGTTTAATGTCGTCTATAGACGCCACTCGTACACACAGCTCATCGCGCGGATGTCGTCTATAGACTCGTAGTGAAAGGGTTATGCACTCGATTGTTACTTCGGACGCCACTTTCCTCAGGAAGTTGTACTTCGGTCGTTTTGATTTTTTGTTTCTTTCGGGTGTTATTATCGTTTTTAAGTGCAATTCAACTAGTGATAACAATAATGATCTGCATTTAGCACGAAGTGCAGGTATTTGGATTGTTTTTCAGTAGTTATTCTCAAATGCTTATCGTGCAACGTGATTTGTCCAATGTACAAACATGGACAAACAGGGTACAACAGTTACGATTTTTTTTACAAAGTTATTATTAACTGCTAGAGGTGAAAGTAGTGATAAAGACCGATTCCTTTTAAAACAATTCGCGGAACAATGTTCGGATCTCCAGATTAGTTTTTCTCGAGTTGACGTAAATGTTACGTAGGACCTTTTCAAAAGTTACGCGAGAATTGATTGAGGAAAATACAGGAGGCAAAATTTATCGAAATAGTGGAAACGGTACTGCGTTGGGGTACATTGGAAAATGCAAGTCTAGAAGAAGCACAACAATATAAATGGGTTGTACTGAAGTCCATTCTTGAATGATCAGTGATTCAAAATAGCATCATATTTTGTTTCTGCTTGGCAGTACCACACCGATTGAATGGTTTTTTTCTACGAAGTGGAAAACATCTGTATTATGGCGGGTTTACATTAGGGATATCTATAGCTATAGATGGATTTATTCACGTGAAAATAGGTGTAAACGGGTGAGAATAAATATGATACACTTTTTTGAGGTATATACAACTTGAATAAACTGAGCATATTTAAACGCTTGTGAATTTCTCACTGGTGAGAAATCACTAAAGTTGGATGCAGTTCTACTTCAGGTGAATAAATTCATCGAAAATATGAATATATTCATTAGAGAAGTTCACGCTAGTGTAAACGGTTGATGCGATTTCTATAAATCTCATCATATTTCTTCACATGAATATATAACTAGTCTAAACCCACCCTTAGATTATATGATGGGAACTAGGATTAGGAGATCATTAGAAAAAGATTTCTATACGGATCGATTTTCTAAATGGTGCAGGGATCGATTCATTGATTGAATCAATATCGAAGAATTGATCTTTGCTGAATCGATCTTTGAAAAATAGAATGCTTTGTTGTTTTCCTTAGCAAAGTGGCTAACAGCATTGTGCAATGTTGTTATCAATTTACAAAGTGTAGACGATTGAAAATCTCCGAAAGCAATAAGAACTGAACGATACAGGTACACTGCTCTGATTTTAAGTTTGTTCTTATCTTTTCATTGCAAATTCGATGAGCAGTGTTTGGATTTCGATCAAAATCGAATGATATCCAATGTGTCATATAAGTAACCTCTCACGAACATATAATCAAATATGAGAGGATCATTCAGATACTTGTATGAATGACAGTAATCACTTGTGTAACATTACATGATTAAACCAAGAGAGGAACGAGGACTGTTGTTTGCATATTCAAGCTGTATCAAACATCGCAAACCATTTTCGAAGCCTGCATACAAGTTTGAACCGCATATTTCGTCCCGCTCTACTATAGCGAAACCCACTGCACAGACAAGTGCAAAGCAATAAATGATACAAGAAAAATTACGTCATCATTTGCGGAGAGCAACGAATGGGAAAAGAGAGCGGTGTTGCTAGTAAAACTATGCGGTTTATATGAATCTACATATTTCAAGGGATAACGACGATAGCGGCGTTAAAAATGGAAAATATGATCTGTCTACCCTTCCCTTAGCCTCTATCGAGCTAAATAATCATATAGTTTGCACTCTCTGAGACTTAAAAATCAGGATCTGCTATATTAGCTGAATATGAATCATTCGCTTAGCGTAGTCCGTACGATCCTGTTGTTTCATGATGCATGGAGAGGCGATATGCGTATGTTAGAGGCAAAGAAGAAAATAAACTTTCTGTACCAAAAGCGTATATAATTGTTTTGATTGCGTGTCGGTGTATCATGAAGTGCGAACCGATGCAGAGTTGTATCGTTCTTTTTTGTGTCGTGATTTGCAGCACGTAACAACAAGAGGATGCCGCTGAGGAAAATGATTTGTGTATGATCATATTTGAACGAACGAAAGCGATTTTTTCAGTGAATGGATCATTTGGCAAACACTGTCGGTGAGTTATCACCAAAATAAACATGGCTGGAACAAGGATACCCATATTTCTACTTGTTTCTTATTCCACCAAACAGATCTCTTTTGCTATAATGCGATGAATAAAACAAACGCCGATCAGAAACGCATGCAATAGGATAGATCAAAAATATCAGGCGCTGTGGAAATGGTGAGAACCGGATTTCCTGTTCGAAAGGTGGAATTCCGTATTCAACACGGCGCGAGTAGGTCTTGAGAAAGTATTCCAGACCACGTCCTGAAAAAGCAACCGTTCTCACAAATCAGCTCGCTTCAATCCATTTAAAAACGGGATACCGGCTCGTAAATGAAACAAAGGGTTCATTAAACGGCATCCAGGAATATTAAAACGGGTGCCAAGAGTATTATCAAAGCATCGTGCAGCTGTTTCCATGCAACAAATCAGAAGCTGGTTTCACGAAATCCATGAGTATTTCGAGGAAGAAGTGCTGTCCAATTTGTTGAAATTTCCGGAACAGATGATCAATTTGTACGTAACAGCAGTACGTACAATACCTACAAAAGAACTGGTTTTAACTGGTTCCAGTCAAAAAAACTTCCAGGCAAAAGTAGTTAACACCGATCGAGAATCTTACACTGCACTGTTTTGTGGAAACGCAGCCGTGCAGTTAGCGGCAACGTTGATACTATACCCGTACAAATTCAGTATGCCAAAAGAGATCTGGCAAAGATTGGCCGAAAGCTGGGCTGCAGCAAGAACGGAATCGGGTTGGATGTCCCAGATTGTTCCTGTTTCCCAAGGATATTTTTTACCCTTGGCTTGCCCAGCAGAAAATATCGTTCCCTATTACTCTCTTTCAAAATGGACATAAGTCACATGTATCGTATGAAACGAAATTGTTGACACAATTTTTGTATGACATTTTTCATGAATTCGATGAGTTAGAGATATTACTCGATCAAGATTCATGTCAAACTTAACAGAGCTTGCAAGGTCATTAGGAGGAACTCAATAAGCTATCTCTAAACGACTCAAAGCCGCAGAATACATCCAAAAGGCAAAGTGATTCACTATGACCTGTTAAAAACCTACTACGGGTAACAATTGATCTGTTTAAAGCGAGTTATTGCCAGAAAGATAGTTCAGTTCATTTCTTTGTTTTGAGTAACCTGCTTTAACCTTGCAGTTCATATGCCTCTCCAGAAAGATAGTAAAAAGTAGGGGTTTGTGATGGCCAATACTTTGAATGATGTATTAATTTATTTGATTATTTAAATAAATGTGTTTTTCATGCAAAAAAGCGGAACGATTTAGGTTGCAGACCCAATATTATGTTTTTTTTTGTTCATTTGTTGGTTTTTGGTTCGCGTGTCCTGAACTATTTGGTCAGCCTATCCTTATCCAACAATATTAGACTGGTATTTTACGGGCAGAGACGAATACATCAAAATAAAGATGGCTCAAATCGGACGATTCCTTCCTCGGGTTTCGCGATTAGCAACACATTTGGCCTTACATTTTTATTTATATAGATAGAAGATATAGGAGTGCGTTATTTCACCTGAAAATCCATTTCCACTTTCAAACAAAGATCAATTCCGATAGCGCAGCATAGAATGGACCGACAACGCTTATCATGATGTAATTTTAAAACATTTGGGAAATAAATTTTCCGAATTTTCCGACCTTCCTTTAGAGTTTTATGTCAATTTTCCGATCATCCGAACATTGATCTACGGTTAAAGACGAATACATCAAAATAAAAATGGCTCAAATCTGACGATTTTTTCTTCGTGTTTCGCGCTTAGCAACACATTTAGCTTTACATTTTTATTTATATAGATCACGGAAATCTGATAATCACTCTACCGGTTTTGCATGGAATGGCTGATATATGAAAATGTAGAGCACGATGTCAAAGTTTTCCCTTTCAGATTGGCCTCGTCATCAGATTCTTAACGGACACAGTGGTCGTGTGAACTGCTTACTTTGCCCGTCTTTAGCAAACCCACGATACGACAAATCACATCTAGTGTCGGGAGGGGTGGACTTCGCCGTCTGTTTATGGGATCTCTACAGTGGACAGCTAATCCATCGATTCTGTGTCCACGCGGGAGAAATCACCCAGCTGCTGGTTCCACCACCAACATGCAGCGTAAGATAAATCAAATTCAAATGTTGCTGAGTGTACGTATTGTTTCTGCTTATAGCCAAGAATTTTGAAATGTATTTGTTCGGTAGCCTCCGATCATTCGGTTACCTTACTCAGTCTTCAGGAGCGAAAGTGTGTAACTTTAGCCAGCAGACATCTATTTCCCGTTGTATCCATAAAATGGCGCCCCTTGGACGACTTTCTCGTTGTTGGATGTTCAGACGGAACGGTATATGTTTGGCAGATGGAAACTGGACATCTTGACAGAGTATTACATGGTAATGTTATGACGAAGAAGCTATATGAATCACATATTGTAAATGTATTTCATGTAGGAATTCTTGCTGAGGAAGTTATGAACGCTTGCGACGAGCATATTGGGGATAGTAGTAGTAGCATCAGCGGATCTACCTCGGAAATGGGTTTGGCTAATCCAGCTGTACATTTCTTTAGGTAACATTTTTCTGTACATCCTCATACGTTTATCATCAAGCATTCTCCCACAGAGGACTTCGTCACCGTAACATTAACGCCATTCGTCACGCAACGCAGCGTGGTATTCACCAACTTCAACAACTTCACGCACATAACAATCAACACGGTGATTTCCTGATGAAGAACCGAAGTAGTCCTCTTATCATCCAAGGAATGCGCACCAATCCAAAAGGTCTAGTCGATTCTAGCATTCAATTTTCGCAATAAATACAACTGAAAGTTATTATAATTACGCAGATGCTGAAAGTCATATTTTATTTTTCGATATCGAAGGATTAATATTCGAATTACACGCAGAAGAGTACGCTGCGATGAGTCCAAATACATTGGAGGTGAATCTAGCTTATGGGCTTTCAATACAGAAAGTAAAAACAATGCTGTCGTATTTTTTTAGGCTGAGGGCTTATTGATCCCTGCGGAAGCAGATTCCCACTCATCCGAAGCCGGCAAGAAAATTTCAGGTATGTATTGTTTCATAATTTTGGTTTTTTTTGCGACTTTGCAGTGAATAACAAATATTTTGTGGACATTGTGTAACAATCGAAGCAAATTACACTAATTGCCAAAAATAATCGAGCTCCATTTTGTACTTTTTTTTTCTTTTTCACGCTGTCACTAAATCCTTAACTCTGCTACACTTTGTAAACATTCAACAACAATTTGCGGTTCAAAAACTGCGCTACTCAGACTTCTTCGGTCGAGTTAAGAATAAAGCTGGGGATATGGAAAAAATTCTTAAAGAAAAGGATAAACACGGTTTGTGCGAATATTGAAAACAACATGATCATTAACATTAGCATTCATTGCATTGGTAGATCAGATCAGATGCACGATTCACTTATATACAGATTAACATTGACACTGCATATATCACATCACACTTCTTGAATACATCATTCGCTCTTCATAATTGCACGACACAATATTTGTTTTCAACGGATTATGCTTTCAATTTTGAGTTCATTCATTTAGAAGTATAGAAAAATATTTTCATGGTTTTCATCTACGTGGAACTGCATAGGATTTGTGGAAAAATGCTTTTCAATTGTGAGGTGATGGTTAGTTTTAGATCCAATTAGTGATAAAATTGTATTTTTTTTATCATGTGTTTATCGTGCATTACATTTTTTACGAGTACAGTAGAACCTCGATTATCCGCGAGCGGATGATCCGCGATGCGAATTATCCGCGAAAGCGAGTTCCCTAGTAATTATATAGATTTGCGCTTTTGTTTTGGTCAATGGTAGAGTTTTGCGCTTTTGTTTGGTTTTGGTTTGCAAACACCAGACGTCAGGGGGGAATATCATCGCCGACTTCTTGGATGTTGGATGTGGTCTTAAATGATGACGGTACTGATGATTTCCCTAGAGGTACCAGCAACACAGCCATTGATATTTTAGCAGTTAGTCTCATCTTGGTGAATAGGTTAGGGTGGAAGAAAGCCGACTACTTTCATGGGAGCGACCACCACCCGATGACCGTCAGCTTCAACGGCCTGCCGCCGCTAACGACTCGAAGACCCAGATGGATCTTCGAAAGGACTGACTGGGCAGCTTATCAAACAACCTCCGACTTCCTGCTAACCAGGGACATCCCGACCACCATTTCAACAAAACCATCATGGAGCCGGCCGAAGCCTCCATCCCAAAAACGAAAACAACTCCGTGCAAAAAAGCGCTGCATTGGTGGTCCGAGGACATCAAAGGGTAGGTCAGAAAACGGAGGAAGTTCCTCCGTGCGGCTAAACGACTACCACTCGGATACCCTATGAAGGAAGCTATCATGAACAGGTATCGAGCGCAACACATCAGGGTACGGTGATTAATCCGGAAGGTGAAATTAAAAAGTTGGACTCATTTTCTAGAGTCCATAAACGAGAACCAGTCCTTTGCGGATCTTTGGCATAGAGTTAACGTGCTGAATGGAAAGAGAAGACCACACAATCCTATTCTTCAAGTGGACGGTATAACCCTCAGCGACCCGGTAGATACTTCGAACACGCTCGGAGAATATTTCGCGGAACTGTCCTCCTTCTCCGAATATTACGATGAGTTCATACGCCGACAGGGAGCGAATACCACTTCGGTCAGCAACTTCGAGTTTCCGGTGAACCGTCCGGAATTTCACCATCGAGGAACTTTCCGTCGCCCTACGTTCCGCGAAAGGTGAATAACAACTGTCCCTGCATGGGCAGTCCGTTTTTCCCAGCATCGTGTGGAGTACACACGAATTTCCCGAAGGTTGGAGACACAGCCTAGTAATACCCATACCTAAGGCCAAAGCAGCAACAGCGTCAAAGGTCACCGTCCAATTTCATCAACCTCCTGTTCATGCGAGATCCTGGAAAGGATGACGAACGATGTGATAGCCGAAGCCAACAGGAACCGTCAGCACATTGAGATGGTAGTACTGGACCTGGAAAAGGCATACTACAGAACATGGACCCCGTTAGTGCTGAAAACTCTGGTAGATTGGGGTGTTGACGGTAAACTACTTATGTTCATCAAGAACTTCGCCACACGCCGAACATTTGAGGCCAAAGTTGGTAACATCAGTATTCCCGAGTTTTCCACGAGGAGACAGGAGTACCTCAAGGTTCCGTTCTAGCTGTCACCCTCTTTCTCGTCGCCATGAATAGCCTGTTCCAGGTCCTGCCTAGGGATGTCTTCGTGTTCGTCTACGCGGACGACCTGTGTGGTTACCTGAAATATGTAATCGATGACCCAGCGAGGATAGCAGCACTTTTCTGCTACTTAAAAGATGCCGAACTATTCTTCAGGGTTTAACGCATGAACAATGGAAAAGCCACGAAGATCCTTGTTCCTTCCCCTCCACGACGAAGGGGAATGAGAACACCTCGGCATCTTCAACGGTACGGCTCTCCACTGGCATGATAAGCAAGCAGCAATCGGAGAAAAAACAGTATTTTTGTTTAATTATTTTAAAGGGTTTTAATGTGTTCTCTTTTTGTTGTTATTTTGTAATTTATGCAGTCATTTTATGTTAATGTTTTATGTATATTACATGTATATTTACTGAGACAATTCGGTAGAGGCGAATTAACAGCAATGGCATTAATTTTTCTCCTTCTAGTGACTTCGAAATTCTTTCGGCTATTCGACAGATAACTTCTAATGCAACTGGCGTTGACGGAATTCCCTTAAAATTTATAAAGCTAATCCTGCCCTTTGTGATAGCCCTAATTTCTTATCTGTTTAATTTGATCAATTTTCATTTGATGTCATTCCAATTTGGAAAAAAACTGCAGACACAAACTTGAATAACCTTCGTCCTATTAGCATTCTTTCCCCCTCTGTCCAAAATCTTCGAAAAGAATCTTAGAAACCAGGTTCAAGAATATGTAAATCGACATGACCTACTCAGCTTCACTAATCAGGTTTCTCGATCAGGGCACAGTACAACCTCTTCATTGCTTAAAGTACACGAGTACGATTATATACATAAACCTTCGACAGAGTTTCTCACGTCAAACTTCTGGATAAATTATCTCACCAGTTCGGATTCTGTCGTAAGGCTGTTCATTTGATCAATTCGTATTTGAGTGCTGAGTTCTCAAGTGGTTGATGTAGATGGTAAGCTTTCTGTACCCATCGGTATATTGTCAAGTATACCCCAAGGGGTTGTATTGGTTCCAATTTTGTTTTCTTTGTTCATTAATGATCTTCCCTCAGTGCTTTAAACATGCAAGATTCACATGTTTCCTGATGATGTTCAGTTGCATATCTGCTCAATCAATGCATCTATTGTCGAAATGGCTCGTTCAATGAACGCTATGGTCATTAAGAAATCTTCTTCCAATAAATTCTTCCAACACGAAACTTAGTTTATTTCCAAACGGCATTTTCGTGTTGAATTGCCAAATCAATCATCAACGATGATATAATTGAACATGTAAATAAAGCTTCCAATCTCGGTACAATTTTCCAAAATTCTTGAGGTCATACTTTTTCACGGATTGGAGTTGATTTTGGATGCCGCTACTAAGGCACTACCGCTTTGTCAAGTAAACAGCAGTTCTTGGGGTGACTTTTTTTGAGTTCATCAAATTTAGAAGCCGTGTTACTTTATTAAAAATTCTACATCAAGATTCAAACTACTTGTCTGAAAAGTTACGACCATTCAGAAGCCCCCGAGTAAGAAACTATATTGTACCGCAGCATTACTCCTCTCACTAGCTCTCACTTCAAAGTCACGTATGATATCATCGACCGACGACACTTATGGAGAAGTAAAGACGAGCACGGCTTTCCCTGAAGGCTGATAAGAGTGTTTAGGGAAGAATGAACGGAGTGCTGCATCGTGGTGCTGGAAAGGTTTATACGGAGAGTGGGCGCATGCGGGACGCGATTTTCAAGTCCAGTCAGTGCATCTGCTTCGCCGGTGACGTGGATATAGTCAGGAGAATACATGCGACTGTAGCAAACTTGTATATCCGACTGAAACAAGAAGCAGAGCTGATTGTGCTTGAGATCAACGCGATTAAGACCAAATACATGCTAACAGATCGTAACAGAATCCTTCTTGGTAGTAGTGCTGTGATCGACGGCGACGAGCTCGAGGCGGTCGATGAATTTGTCTACCATGGCTCGTTGATAACAACTGACAACAATAGCAGTCGTGCAGTTTGAAAACGCATGAGTTTCGCATCGAATCCCGTGGGGACAAGAAGAAAAGAAGCGCAGTGAGCGAGGTGATTGGGCCAGGTGGAGCAGGCGTTGGCTAGAATCGGTGTGGCTCGGAGTTTGAGAACTGTGGCTATGGACCTTCTTGTACCCATCCCAATAGATATATTATCAACCAGGGGTACAAACCTCGTGTAAGAGGTGCTAGAGTGTGAAGAGTTTAGGTAAACCTTATCACACTTTACGGCTTCGTGTGAGAGATACTGGAGCGTGGAAAAGGTTGTTGGCCTTTTTTGAATTTATTAACCATTCAGTTCGAGCGTACCGTTGGTCGCTCTCTTGTTTAGCAGACTTCGCGTCGTCGAACGCATGTTATTCGCCGGAAATTCTGTGATGCATGGCTGTATCTGATGGAATAATGAATGTATCATTTCTACAGTAAACATGAATGAACCTCAACTAAATAATGGTAATGTTATCGACTGCCGACCTCTGTGTACTGTGCAAAATATATGGTCGGTGTTAAGTCAGAAGGGGCCAAGTCGCAAAATTAAAAATAACATATCGAAATTGTTTTGAATGCTCAACGAAAACCTATAGCACCGAACTTTAAGCTCGTTTGTCTCGAAATCATAAAAATGTCGGACCATGTGACATCTGCCTTAACACCGACCATATGTTATTTATTTTGTCTCACATCAGCATTTTCAATTAAATTTTGTTCCACACAATCAAATACTACTGCTATTCACACAAAATTGCTGTTGTTCGTCGACTAGCTTTCCAACGATCACGCAAAAAAAAAACACTATACAATGAGAAATCAAGCGATCACCCTTATTCCGGAACACGGTCGGGTTTGAAATTAGCAGGATGTTGCATTCTGTAATCCGAGATCGACTTCTGAAATCCATCCGAGATTTAAACTTCCTAAAATCATTTTAAAATACATCCGAGATTCAAACTCAATCGACACACGCAAAAGTGGCAACATTGCCTTGACGCGAAACAAAATTGTCTGACAATGAGTTTATATAATTGATAAAATGTTAGCCAAAATCCTAGGAAAATTAAAAAAAATAGTTAAGTGAGGGAGAGAAATGCTTGTTCAAAGTATTTGAATAACACAAAGTAATCATTTTCGTTTATAACAGTTCGGCTGAAAAGTTCATAAGATTGACGTCTAGAAGGCGCCTCTTGCAAAAATATACTCACAAAGCACCATCTTTCAATGGATGCGTGTCAAAATTTTACAGCAATCGATCGATTGGTTCGTGAGGTACAGCATAGAGAGTGTGGCAACTTTTGTTATTGTGAAAAAAAATGGAAAAATCCGAATTTCGTTTATTGATGGCAAAATTGCATGACTTGGGCTTCGAATTGCTTCCGCATCCACCGTATTCTCCAGATCTGGCCCCCAGCGACTTTTTTCTATTCGCAGACGTGAAGAAAATGCTCGCTGGCAGAAAATTTAAAACCGATGATGAAGTGATTACCGAAACTGAGGCCTATTTTGAGGAAAAACCGAAAGATTACTATAAAAATGGTATCGAAAAGTTGCAAGATCGCTATAGTCGCTGTATGGCCCCCGAAATTGAATTTTGCAAGAAAAAAATAGTTTTACTGTGTTACCTTATAAACTTTTCAGCCAAAGTGTTATTTCAACAATTTCAAACTGCGTACGGGCATGTTAATGTGATAGAAAGAAAGTAAATAGCTTCACGAATATAGATGAATTACAGTAGAACTCCGATTATCCACTGAAGCGAGTTCTATAGTAATTCTAAAGAGATTTCCCAAAATTGTTAGTGAGTGGTATGCTCTTGATTTTTTGTTTTGGTCATGGCTTTCACATTGTCTGCCCTCTGGTGTACATGACCATGCTGATGAATAGTTTCATGATTTCTGTATTGATTATACATACTAAAATATATTGTTTTCGCGTTGGCACTTTATTTCTAGCTCTCTCTTGCGTTATCTACGATTTTCGTTATCCGAGGTGATGTTATTAGACTATTCCGCGGATAATCGGGGTTCTATTGTATTTTGACGTTTGTTCATCTCAAGGCAATATTGTCACTTTTGTATATGTCGAATTAAATTGAATCTCGAACGGATTTTAGAAGCAGAAGTCGATCTCGTTCGGGTTGCAGAATGCAGAGGTCAATCTCGATCGGGTTCCTAAACTAATTTCTAAACTCGTTCGGGTTCAGGAATATGGGTGTATATTTTTAATACTGAAGTAACCATGAGGTAAAACTAAATGAGATTAGATGTACACTGCAGTTTCATATTGACAATTTTTTTATGTAAATGTATACTAGTTGTCTTTTGATAATCCCATTCCCAATTCATGTGTTCTTGTCAATTCAACATATGGAGAAAGATTATAGATAAAATTTGTTTCGTGCAGGTATTCTCGCCAAGATGAAGGAAGGAGCTGAAAATGTTCAAACGAAGGTACAAGCCAAACTAGAGAGTGTTGTTAAAAACGTTGGTGATACGGGTAAGGGTAAGTTACGGTATCGCACCATCATTATTAGCTTCGATGCACAAAGGAATGATACATTTGCTTTTGCATGAGTTGTTTTTGCAATCAGTTATGATTTAATTTAATTTGCTCGTTAGAAATATTACAATAATTGTATTGGTTGAATATTGGTTATCATGTTTTGTTCATCCATTCCAACGTTCATCAAGGAACCGTCAATTTGTTCATTCGTTCGAGTTCCGGGAAGAACGCATGTCATGGGATCATCCTGAATGAACGATGACGACTCGACGGCACGGTTGTACAGAAGATGCAAAAATGTTGGCGACTATAAAACCCCGTTCGCTGAACGTCTTCTCATTCCCTCGAAATCGTGATTCGAAACGAGTCTGATGGCGTAAATATTGTTTTTGATGTGAAACTGTTCTGATCGGGCGGCAGTTCAAGATCTCGACTACCATCGAGAGCAGTTTTTTTTCAATGACCAACACCTTGTAAGATGTTCGCACGTCAGGCTAGTTTCAGAAACCACACACTCAATTTCGACTACGCGAGAGGGAACGTAAACACGATATTCTGGGGAGAATCTCTGGTCGACAACAATCTTGTTTTAGGGGGTCTTCGTAGACCCCGCTTACTAAGCGATCGATCATGAGTTTATAACTCAGGGCTCACAATTGACCATTTCTGTGTTGTTATAGAATAACAACGTCCACGCAACAATCATCAGCGATGGAGATCGATTCAGTGTCGTAGTCCTGGCTTCTCTCTATCCATATGCAAGCTCTGCTTGCAACGATAAAAACATCGGGCTGTTGTGCTATAAATAACACAACAATGATCATATCAACTGTCTCCGCTGTCCGGTCTACTGAACAGTGGAAGAACAAAAGGAATACTCTTACGCCTAAAATGGCTACTGTGTAATTTACAATTTATAGATACCGTAAACATGTAACACGTACACGACTAAATCCGGCCCCGTTACAGTTGAAATGCTAATGAGCCTAAATAAATAAACAAATGGGATAAAAAACATTCTTCTTTGTGCTTCCACTCAGTCACGACAACTGGCAGTTCGTTTGGTTGAACTAGAGATGGGTGAGCGCTCGCGAGACGCTCATTTGAGCCGGTTCGTCAGATCGAGCGTATGATCCGCGGTTCTTTACAAATGAACCACGGTTTAGAAAAGAGCCGCGGTTCAAAATAGAGCCGCTTTTCGAAAGAGTCTTGGCTTAAAAAAGAGTCGCGAGGATGAATGTTGAGTGGGAGCGGAGACAACAGATGGGGGAAGTGAGATCGGGGGTTGAGTTAAAGTGGATAGTTTAGGGGGTTGAGAGAGGAGAGTTTTGCGGATTTTTGAGGGGGACTTATTGGGTGGAATGACTCTTCTTTGGAAGAAAAATCTTCCGAAGTGGAAATGCGCTTGAGCGATTTTCCAGCTCCCGTTTCAACAACTAGAGGGATGTCTTTTGATTCATAATCAGAGATATCCATATCAGGAGACCACTCTTCTGTCATATTTATGCGGCAGTTATATAATATGATATTAAAATCTTCTATGAAATCTTAAAAAAACTTTTCAATCTTAAATACCTAAACGCACCCACCAGTGCAGTTGTACTTCTCGATCGGAAGATCGGCACTCGGCACAAATGAAATGGTGTATCATACACCCAGGGCTCGGCAGACACATTCAACAGAGGATAGTTAGGAGACTATGAAGACATCGGCCTTTGCATTCAATTGGAAATGAGTCTTTGCTTCTTTCAGCAGTTTCTCTGTTGACATAAGTCAAAAGGCATTCGGGCCTTGTCATCGCTATCTGTTCTACGACGGTCCGTGTTCGTTTAATTATTGTCCGTCAAAGAAAGTCTAAGTTGAAGTTGAAGTCTAAGTCTATTTCTAAGCTTAATTCATGAAGTTTAGTATGTGTTGGAAGCGATAAACACTTACTGCTGGAGCCATCTATTGACAAACGATAAGAACTTATAGTTGCGAACCTAATATTTTTATTTTTTCTGTACTTACATTTATTAATTGTAGTGAATTTTTGTTTTTATGTTGTTTTAAATTATTTTTTTGTGATGTTTTTTATCTTTCCACAACCAAAAAAGTGCAAATTTAATTTTTGTATTATAGATACATGTGATATAAGCAAAAAGATTTCCCCACGTATGGAAGCTACTCATGTTATGGAGGTTGCTCAGTTACTTCTATCACTCCTACATTCATGGGGATTGGATCCGCATCTGGACAAAGTATGCGAGACTCAACTTGGTCTACTGAAACCAATGGTAATTCCACGATCTATATTTGACATCTGCCACACCGCCTAATATGTGCTTTAGATTCCAGTTTCTTTCGGTGTGTTATCAAAGGGTGGCTATATGTCGCTTCTGCTTCCCACTTGGCAAAACAACATCGACGTGAAGATAACTCCTGAGAAAATGAAGTCAGTCGAGTTACTGAGACAAGAACATTTAACAAGTATGTTCACCGCGCGGTTCCACTGGGAGCTTAGTACAACACTTACTTCGAACCATCTGCTCGCTTTGATATCAATGTCGAACACATTGATGTCAATGAATATGGCTACATTC
This sequence comes from Toxorhynchites rutilus septentrionalis, assembly GCF_029784135.1. Lineage (NCBI taxonomy): Eukaryota > Metazoa > Arthropoda > Insecta > Diptera > Culicidae > Toxorhynchites > Toxorhynchites rutilus. The sequence goes on from NC_073746.1 coordinate 180,410,603, forward strand.
ATCCCAGAACAAGAACGTAATCGAAAAATGCACAGGCAGTCCACACGTGCTTCATGGACAAATGACGAAGAGCAGGAGGAGCTTTATACTCAACAACAAGCTCAAATTAAACAGGGATGGAGTCTCCTGTCTACTCACCATTGCTTTCTACTACCTGAGAAAATTGATGCATTGGACATAAACACGTTTAAACGGCCACAAGTTGAAATGATGGCTCGTCGCTGGCAGCATCACTGTTTGGAAATTCGAGAAGCCGCTCAACAACTATTGCTCGGAGAACTGGGTCGCATGGGCAAAAAGGGAAGAAAACAATTGGTAGAGAGTTGGGCTCAATATCTTCCTATGTATACGCATACGGAACCAATAGCTCAACAAGCGCAAACTGTCAATCAATCTAACACAGGTTCTCCTGTTTCGTCCCCTGGGGGACAAACAATTGAAACACAAGAAGAAGATTCGGAAGAGGAAGAGGAAGTTGTTCGAAAACCTTCTAGCTTGGCTGAGCTTAAGCGAAAACAAACAACGGCTGTCGTGCTACTTGGGGTGATCGGTGCTGAATTCGGCCAAGATATCTCGTCATCAGATGGCAAAAGGAACAACGAAAACCGTCGTAAGAGTTCTGTCGTGGAAGGTTTCGGAATTGGCAATAATAATCTCGCTCGTTCTACCTCGATGGCGTTAACACATTTACTACTCGCTCCGGCCACACCGAAGCTCCCACCTTACACTCCTCTGCGGAGAGCTGCTATTGATTTGATTGGACGTGGTTTCACAGTTTGGGAACCATATATTGATGTCAGTAAAGTCCTGCTTGGTTTGTTGGAAATGTGCTGCGATTCAAACCGACTCATTCCAAGTCTGAATTATAAACTACCGCTGACACCGCAGGCCGATGCTTGTCGAACGGCACGGCATGCGTTAAGGCTCATCGCAACTGCTCGACCTGCTGCATTTATCACTACGATGGCGCGTGAGGTAGCCCGATACAATACAATGCAACAGAATGCGCAGGCAATCAGTGTCCCTATCACGCAGTCCGTTCTACATCGGGCCAAACGGGAAATTTTACAATGTGTCGAGATGTTGATAGATAAGATGCAAACAGAGATTGCAAGCTTGCTCGTTGAGGTGCGGAAATAGTTTGAACATATGACCGAAGTAACTAAACAATTTATTTTCTTAAATTTCACAGGTTATGGATATTACCCTGCACTGCGTCGATGGTGGCGATCTTAAAAACAAGGGACTCGCTGAGGTCAGTCCATCGATGTGTAAATTCAATCAAGTATCACATTGCAGTGCTTCACGGCGTATAGCAGGTAATATTAATCATTGCATTCGTTTGGTTTTTACTAGAAACCCAAATGTTTAGGAAATTTGTCATACATAAAATGTCAGCAGAATGTGAAAGACCTATAGGGAATTCGTTTTTGAAACTGGGTTAGTTCCAAACTGACTCTGTATTAAAAAAACGATTTGTTTATATTTGCGATGACAAATGGACAGTGTCGACGTCTGGTGGCTATATTAGTGCTTGGGAGGCAAATTATTCTCTATCAGATCAGAAGGACTAGATTTCTACTTCATGAGAAAGATTTCTACTTCATGTTGTTTGATTACCTAACACATGTAATCCTGCCACTCACTTAACCATTTGTCGATACATTTCCTGTTTGTTCCACAAATAATTCCCATTATAATATAAAATCACCATCAGACACAGTTTTCGTTTAATGTTTTTGCAATTTCGAAAAAAAAATCTTTTTTTTTCATCACTTAGAATACATATTCGATGCGTAAAAGTAAATTTTCATTCATAATTTTCATTTTAAAAGCAAGTTTACTCCACCTCCACCAACCACCACCTCTACTCCACCAAATCTATAATTATTTTCGCCTCCCAATGAAAGCATACGAAGCTTAATACAGTCTACGCGAATATACTCCTCAAAATCAGAATCTGAATTGGATTACGATTCCAATAATACAAAAGCAAAAGCAGCAGGTTTTCCATTTTTATAGTCTTTATTTTTAGATTTTTAGACTTTAAAACTAACTGGCAACGCAAATGGAACGAAGATGAATTTGGCCGGTGACTCCACTCAATTATCCATAGGATTAGCCTCAAACCATGGTTCAAAAGTCTGGACATTAGTCGGGACTTTATTCGCATCTTCTCCCGACTCATGTCCAATCATTGTTCTTTAGATTCGCTACTTTTTCGTTTCAATCTTGCCGACAGCAATCTCTGCGTTTGTGGCCGTGGTTACCACCAGATCGAACATGTTGTTTGGTCGTGCGAGTTGTATCTCGTATCTTGTTCTTGATTTAAATATAGATGCGGTATTTCTACTAGCGCGAAATTGTTAACAATTGTTAATAAACTTTGTGAAACAGTTAAGTAAGCTATTTCTTGAACAAGAGTTTTTGTGTGACGCATATTACTCAATTTCTTAGCACTCATTTCGCAATGTTCATTAAGCGACTTTCCCCTAGATTTGGATCGAAATTGGCGGAAAAAAGGATTATCAACATGTTCGGATTAACATCAAAGTTATAGAGGCTCGAGTTCACGTTCGAATGCTTCCTTGTATTTTCCATGAATTGGCCAACTGATGGATTTTCTCCGTTTCCGATCAATTTGCTTATAAACATATGTTAATTCTCCGCAGAGCATTCAGGTACCCGGAAATCATAACTGAGGGTTGGTTGTTGTTTCTGGTTGAATATATCCTGAATTTCAACATAGTCAACCGCTTTTTTGGTGAAACTAACCACCGATTAAGGATATCTGCACACGAATGCTCATTATAGTTTATTTCTTCACGAGATCAGCATTCCAGGGCGAAAAACACAAAGCCTACATGGAAACATACTTCTTCTAATCTGGCTATACAATCGCAATGTGCAGTTTGCGCTGTTCCTGTAGAACTTTTTGAATAATCAATCTGCTTCCATTGATATGAATCATATCCATAAAAGAAATTTCAAATTTTCTCCGTGTATATGGCTTTGACGCTAAAAGTAAATATTTCTATGTATGTTCGCATGTTATTAATATAGAGTAGAGTAATAATTATTTAAACAAATCTCAATATTGTCGATCCATATAAATCCTGCAGCGATCTCTTTTGCCTGCCCAACAGATTACTAATACATATGCAAGCTGCAAGCGCCCTCTTAGAGCTTTGTTTAAATAATTATTTTGGCGAAATTGTTACAAAAATTACGTGCTACTCTATAATAATATCATGCGAACATATGTTTTTTTACATAGAAATATTTACTTTTAGCGCCAAAGCTATATAGGCGGAGAAAATTTAAAATTTCTGTTATGGCTATGATCCAGATCAATGGAAGCAGATTGATTATTCAAAAATTTTCACAAAAACAGCGCAAACTGCACATTGCGATTGTATAGCCGGATTAGGTGAAGTGTGTTCCCATTTAGGCTTTGTGCTTTTCGAGCTGGGATGTTGATCTCGTAAAGAAGTAAACCACAGGGTGTGGCAGCATAATTTCCTTTTTTTCAAAACTCAATAAAAACTATTGTATGCATCGGAAAATATTTATTTATTTTTTATAATGTAGGTACATGTCTAAAGTTTTTATTTACATTGTTTTGAAGATCAAATCTGTTAGGTGACGTCCCCCATTCTCCATACATTGCGTAAACCGATTTCTGGCGTTTGTCATGACTCTTGTTAGCATAGCAGATATTATGTTGGCAATTTCTTCCTGGATGTTGGTCTTCAAATCTTGTAGGGTTCTTGGACGGTTCACATAAACACGGGATTTCAAAAAACCCCATAGGAAAAAATCACTAGGGGACAGATCGGGAGAGCGTGTCGGCCATTCCAAAGCGCCTCTAATTGAGATAAGGCGCTCTGGAAAGTGTTCCCTCAAAACAGCCATCGATGCTCTTGAAGTGTGTGCTGTTGCATCGCAGTTGCAGTAGCGCATGTTTTGTTTGTTAACCGACCCACACAAATGAAAATAGGCTTCATCGCAATAACCGAACATCCGATTGAATAGTAAACCTCAACGGCAAAGGCACGCTCCTCACTATTCCAAAGCATGATGGCGACTGAACCGTGTCGGGACAAAACTTTACAGTATCCCCTCTTGAACGAGACCACTAGCGCTCCGCTATGACATCAACCGCATTTTAAAAAATGAAGTTATGCTGCCGCACCCTGTATAATGAACATTCGTGTGCAGATATCCTTAATCGGTGGTTAGTTCTGCAAAAAAAGCAGTTCATTATGTTGTAGTTAAGGACATATTCAGTCAGAAATACAGTAAACATTCACTAACTGGGCGAAAAGGGAAGACCAGTTATCGACATTCGCGTTTTAACTGGTCCGGCATGTTAAACGTCAAACAAAATCGAGGGGAACTTCAATGAATTAGTTAATTCGCGTTGTTCATGTAATTGGATAAACAAAAGGATTCCAATTGAAGTTTCGCATTGAGTGCGACAACAGGTATGAAATATAATTTGAGAAAACTATTTTTCTGTAGTTTCATCAACGTTTTTGTTATGCGAAAATAATGTCAATTTTCATAACATTTCAAATTACATTCGAATGCCCCTCACAGCAAATCTTCCATTTGAATATGGCGTCGATTGTTTACGAAATTCTGCTTTTTAACTGGTCCAAGGACCAGTTAACGTTCGCCCAGTTAAACAGCAGACCAGCAGAACCAACTCTCAGATATGACTACCGGGTACCTGAATGCTCTGCGGAGAAGTTAAAAACGTTCATAAGAAAATTGTTCGGAAACGGAGAAAATCCATCGATTAGCCAATTCATGGAAAATACAAGGGAGCATTCGAACGTGAGCTTGAGTATCTGTGACTTTGATCTAGGTCCCAACATGTTGATTAGAATGCCAATTAAAATGGCCATCTCGAATTTTCAAAGCAAACTTAATTAAAAATGTTGATTCCCACGAAAAACTACCCTATGCAAAATATCAGGTCAATCGGACTTGATTTACTAGTGTCGCACAGCGGTCAAAGTTTGTTCATGAAATAGCTTGTTTCAGCTGTTTCACAAAGTTCATGTTAGTTTTATAAAATATTTCGTGCTAGTAGAAAGGCCACAATTATATTTAAATCATCTACAAGAACGCCGATTGATAATGAATCCGCTTCTGCTGCATAGAAACTACGAATGTAAACAAACGATTTGTGCCCTACACATGCTCTGCATGTATGTGTGGCAAGAGCCCTATTGAGTGTGATGTGTAAGTGTGAATGAGAAGTGTGTGTGTGTTAGTGTGTTAGTTACAATCTCTTTATATCCTACTTTTTTCCCAATGAAAATGTGTCACCCTTCTAATCTCGAGTCGACCGCGAGTAATCGGTTTCCTATTTTATGACCCATCGAATTAGGGAAACATGTTAATATATTCTGGTAAAAATATAGTCAGGAGTTTGGCTCCTTTAAACCTATGTAACTGAGCCTGTAAAAATAAACGGATTATTTAAAAAAATACTATAGCTGTATTGGTGAACCCGAGTGCGAACCCGTGAAACATCTCAATGCGAACCCAACAGCTTTCGGGTTGAACCTAGTGCAAAACTAGATTGAAGCTGAGTGAATAAATATAGCATGAATAGCTTGTATTTAGTCTTAGACGCATTGATCCATAGCCCAATCGGCCCTGCTTCGTGTTTCAGTCGGGTATACAAGTCGGCTACCGCCGCATGTATTCTTCCGATTATCTCCACGTCGTCGGCGAAGCAGATAAACTGACTAGACTTGTTGAAAATCGTGCCCCGTATGTTGAAGCCCGCTCTCCGCATAACACCTTCCAGCGCCACGTTGGAAAGCAGACAGGAGAGTCCAACGCCTTGTCGAAGTCCTCTGTGAGTCTCAAATGATTCCGACAGCTCACCTGAGATCCGCACACCGTTCATCGTTGCCTGAATCAGTCTTGTCATCTTTCGGGGAAAGCCGTGTTCGTCCATGATCCTCCATAGCTGTCGTCGGTCGATTGTATCATATGCGGCCTTGAAGTCAACGAAGATGTGGTGTGTAGGAACCTGGTACTCGCAGCGCTTTTGGAGGATCTGCCGCAGTGTAAAAGCCTGGTTCGTCGGCGAGCAACCGGGCATGAATCCGGCCTGATAACTTCCCACAAATCTACTTACTATTGGCGATAGACGGCGGAAGAGGATCTGAGACAGTATTTTGTAGACACCATTCAGGATTGTAATGGCACGATAGTTCCCACAATCCAGCTTATCGCCTTTTTTTATAGATGGGACAGATTACCCCGTCCTTCCACTCCTCCGGTAGCTGTTCTGTGTCCCAGATCCTGACTATCAACCGATGCCTACACTCTACAACTTTTCCCGGAACTCCCTTGAAGAGCTCCGCTACGAGCCATCCTTACCAGCTGCTTTGTGGTTCTTGGGCTGATTAATGGCCTCATTAACTTCACCCATCGTCGGTGGTGGTACGTCGTCGTTGTTCACTGCACCGGTGTAGTCCTCCTCAACGCCGTCTTGGTCTCCGGTCTGCGCGTTGTTCAGGTGTTCATCGTAGTGCTGCCTCCACCTTCGTCAAGATGCCTCCTTCCTTGTTTCTGCACATTTCGGCCCGCGACACAAAGCCTTTGTGCGAGGCGTTTCCGCGACTCTCGAGAACGATAAAGCAGCTCCATCCCCTCACACTTTTTCTCTTCCAGGTGGCGCTTTTTTCCCGAAAGATATGTGTTTGCTGCCTTCGCTTCAGTCTGTATCGTTCCACGTTTTGTCGAGTCGCTCGTTGCAGCATGGCTACGCGTGCTTCATCCATCTCGTTCAGGAGCGCTCGGCACTCGTCGTCAAACCATTCGTTCCGTTGTCCTCGTTGTTCATACCCGATAACGGTCGCTGCAGTGCTGCTAATTGCTGCTTTCAATGTGTTCCAGCATTCATCGAGGGGAGTAGCATCCAGTTCGTCTACCCCCGGTAACGCAGCCTCAAGACGCTGCGAGTATGTTGCAGCAACGTTCGGCTCCTGTAGTCGTCGTAGGCGGTACCGTGGTGAGCGCTGGTGTCTTACGTTATTGACGACTGACAGTTTAGAACGCAGTTTGACCATCACCAGGTAGTGGTCTGAATCGATGTTAGCGCCACGATAGGTTCTGATGTGCCGACCGTCGATCGAAACGTGGTCAATTTGTGCTTCCGTTTGCTGTGGTGATCTCCAGGTGTAACAGTATTGGAGGCTATGCTGGAAGAATGTGCTACGTATGGCCATGTTCTTGGAAGCAGCGAAGTCGATAAGTCTTAGGCCGTTTTCGTTATTTCGCTGATGGGCGCTGAACCTACCAATTACCGGTCTGAACTTTTCCTCTTGGCCGACCTGAGCGTTCAAATCACCGATGACGATTTTGATGTCGTGTTTTGGGCAACGATAGTATTCACGCTCTAGCTGCGCGTAGAATTCTTCTTTATCGTCATCGGTGTTAGCTAAATAGGGGCTATGGTCGTTGATAATGCTAATATTGAAGAAGTGGCCGAGCATTCTAAATCGGCACATTCTTTCATTGATCGGCCACCAGCCAATCACCCATCTACCCCATCACGATGAAATCTGTACCTAGCTCGTGTGTGTTGCCGCAGCTCTAGTAGATGGTATACCCACCTTGGAACGATCGCACCATCGAACCTTTTCAGCACACCTCCTGTAGCGCTACGATGTTGAAATTACGGGCTCTCAATATTTCCGAAAGAATTCGGTTAACTCGCAAGAAAATTGGGAGACTTGCAGTTCCATGTTCCGAGTTTCCAATCTTTAGTCCGTGTTCTTTGCGTGGGTCTAGTCCGATTGACTTGTCTCGAAATTCTTTGTGAATTTTCCTGTGCGTTTTATTTTTACGGATGGCCTGCACCAACCCACTGTCTCGCCGGAGGACCGTCGTGCACAGCTCTTTTTAGAGTTCCCGTTGGCAAGAAGACAGTGATCAGCCGGCCCTGACATGGGGATCAGATGCTGTTTTGAGGCGCATCTCCATGGTGAACAGACGCTCGGATGGGCCCCCTTCCCTGTCAGCATACTACCAAGATCCCACCGGGGTTGGTTACCCGATCTTCACTATGGTTACTCGTACTCCAGCCGGCACCACGGGGAGGTAGGGATAGGAGTTACTGGACAGGAAGCTAAGGACCACGAATGGGGTCTATTTTATGCCTGCAGATACGCGAAGTACCGGTGGTACGCTTAGTCCAGTCATTTACCAACCCTACAACCTGCTACAAATACTACATTTATTGTATATTGTACATATCAACATTCGCAAAACTTTAATATCTCGCGTGTTTGATGACGCTTATCTCTCTAAATTTAGGTTGCATAATATCATTCAATAAAACCATCGAGCAATTTTAAGATGAAATCTTATGATCTTAAAATTGCATTTATCGTGTCGTTGCAGTGCCGATTTCGAATATGGTCGGTATTAAGTCAGTGGGGACCAAGCCGCAAAATTGAAAATTCCGAGTTATTGGTTACATTTGGTTAAGCATTATGTAAGCTACATACCACATTTATCAGATTTGGAAAATCACGCACACAGAAGGAATAACGGATCGAAATTATTATGACTGATCAACGAAAATCCCTCATATAGTATGCAGTCCGAGCGGACCATGTACCATTTACCATGGCGAAATGGCTCTATATCATGTGCAGATTGAATGGACCATGTATGAATTATTTGTATATCGAATTTAAAAAAATTCAAGCGCCGAATTCAAACCAACAAAACATTTTCTTGAAGCTAATAGGTACCTTGTCGAAATGTGCTTCAACCCGTTAGTGTAAAATGTGCGCATTCGAAGTATATTAAAAAATAAACTCTAGATCAACATGTCAAAAGGGTCTATCTTCTTTGATCGATTCTCTTCACCGACTTTCTCTTTCGATAACCACGGCCTTTCAGACACTTTTTGCTCCGGTTTATCATGTAATTTGACAAATGAGATCCCCTTTCACACTCCTTATCGACGAACACATCAGGAAATCCTGTTACTGTTGAGTTATTAATGAAAGAGAATGTAGATGAAGAGAATCGATCAAAGAAGATAGACCCTTTTGACATGTTGATCTAGAACTTGGTCCACTCCGACTGAACGGATCAGTGACAAATGCTGGTCTTCAGTGCGAATGATCGCAAAATGTACTATTTCAGAGTGCGATTTAGGCTGTAGCGATGACAATCAATTCAAATTTGACGATTCTATTGACGAATACTGTCTAAGATGATTGAAAAAGGGAAGTTTATGCTTAACATGTTTGCCGTGCAATCATATACATGCCAACAGTAGATGGCAGCGACTATTATGCTGAACGCAAACAAATGTTTATGCAGTTCCAAACTCACAATCCTTCTCGCTATAATTTGCATAGCAGAATGGCACACTTTGACTCACAACTGTTAATTGAGGGGCTTAGAATGAAAGGGGTGTAAGTGATTTGATCGATTTCTCTACATCGACTTTCTCTTTTGGTCATAACTTAGCTGCAAATACATTCCCAGCTGTATTTGAGTTAGGCATAGTGAGCACGTTAGAAACAGGGTATCGAAGCGAAGAAAATGCGAACGAACCGTCAATTCTTTTAGGCATTCAATTTTTGTCCACCAATCCTACACAAATTCGTTTTCTGAAACTGTCTTCCCTTCCGGAGCAATTGTACATTTATGGTACGGAATTCGTTCTTCAGATCTTCTAAATTTCCTTCGTAGAACCCCGGAAATGCTCTTAATACAACGCTTGAATACAGAGAGCAGGACTACAACAGAAGCATGCATTAAGCAAAATTATGTTCTTCACTTCAAGTTTCACAGATACGTCTTATATTGTTTTCATTCATACCAAGAGTTGCATCTCTAGTGAGTTCAAGTAATAACACTGAGCAAAAAAAAGTAAGAAATATCACACACGGAAAACCAATCGGTACTGTATGACGAAAATTTGTAATCTGAAAATTAAAAAAAAACTGTACCTTTCCAGATAAAACTGTACGTGTTGCAACACTGATCCTTACCATGTTTGGGATACTATTATATATTAACCCATGTCGTACCAAGTGGTGGAGAAATCGAACAACTTTGATAATTTTTCATGGCTTTGGAAAGCAAATATATTTTTTTAATAAATCGTTTATTTTTACAGGCTCAGTTACATAAGTTTAAAGGAGTCAAACTCCTATTTGTTTTGTTACAAGTATATATAAACATTTTTCATTAATTCTAATGTTAATAAAGTAGAGCACCGATTACTCGCGGTTTGCTCGAGTTTAGAAGGGTGACATATTTTCTTCAGGAAAAGGAAGGGATATAAGGATATGATGACAATGTTCAAACTCACATTCACACTCGCATTCATCACACTCAAATCTTAAGCCTATCTTATATCTAATATGTATTTACATTTTACCCTATTCTATTGTTAGTAAGAAGAAATTTGATTTGAGCAAACATATTGTCGGTGTTCGGTCAGACCGGAATAAGTATCATAATAATGATTTCGAGTAAATCGATAGTTCGAAGCTGTGTAGTTGTAGTAGCTTCCAATTATTCTCCCCGATTATTTTTCTACAGCTCTTAGTTACTCTTTGGCAAGGTCGTATAATGCTATTATGACAAAAAAGAACTTCTTTAAGGTTAATCAAGAGGGTTTCACGACTGGCTATGTGTACTTGGTCCACTCTGACTGAACAAAAACATATTATTCAGAGACTTGGTCCACTATGAATGAACTATGCTATGATGAAATCATATAATTTTTTTAATGAAAATTCACCCACCAAACCTATGAAACAAAACAAACACGTCTTATGGCTTGAAACAGTATTGGTATGTATTTTCAATTACAATTCTTGATTCACTAAACATATGTTTCAACTACAAACTGGTTAGCAAGATTTTGAAAAAGAGTAACTGCATTCAATGAAAGACTTCGGTTGGATTTGAAATCCACCATGAAAAGTTTGGTAATTACAATTTTTCACTCTAAGGCACTTCGTCCACTATGTCTGAACACGATATAATAAAATATTCGTTCAAATTTTCTATAACTATGAATTGTCTGATATGCATATACATTGGGTTTCAAAACGAGTTAATTTCCGGTGTTAACTGGAGGCCAAAGGGAAGAATCTTCTGATGCGGAGGAATCCAATATTCGCTCTCTAACCGCTATGTTCATTATCACATTATTAGTTTTTGCTGTTCAGTCAAAATAATTTTTTACCAAACACGTAAACTTTTCTACCGTATTACAGTAATCATCCGGTAACTGAACCAGAAAGAAAGCCCAGTTATCGACATTCGCTTTTAAACTGGACCGGCATGTAAAATGTCAAATAAAATCGAGTGGTATTCAATGAATTGTTTAATTCGCATTGATCGTGACATTGGATGAACCAAATGTTTCCACAGGAAGTTTTGCATGGAATGTTACAACAGGTAGGGGAACTGGGGGTAAGACCGGCCCCATAAGAGAAAGTATTGTTTTATGACATCTGAGGGCACATATTCAGCCATTCCATGCCAAACCGATACAGTGGTTCTCAGATTTTCGTGGAAAGTGGTAATTTTTCTTTTGGTCCAAAAAATCAATTTTTCCCTTTTTTCCAAAACTGACTTTTTTCAAAATTTATGACTTTTGAAGTACTGGCTCGAATACGATGAGTTGGTCTTCTTTGACCAACACTTGTGTACAAATTGGATTCTAGTTGCATAGACGTAGTATAGTGGCTTAGGAATATTGAACGAAAACTGAAAACATGTTAACTTTGAAAAATCATAACTTATAAATGAAAAAAGACACCTCTCTAATATTCGGATATGTTATGTGTCAGCTTTCAAGAAAAAAAAACATAAAAAATGTCGTGCACTTGGTCTTGAAACCGTATAACCCCTATGAAAAACAATTACAACCAATAGTTACGAAAACAAAATTCTATTTTTTTCTCAAGTGTAATATTTTTCTAAACAAGAATTGCTCATTAGTTTTAATTTGATATGTCGAACATCTGAATCGGCCCTGTAGTTATAAATTTAATAATTGTGGTGGAAAAAAGGGGAAAAATGATTTTTCGTACCATCGGTTTATTTTGAAAAATCATAGATGAAGATGAAGAAAAAAATGTAAAAAATCTCAGATTTCATGGAAAAATATTTTTAAAAAATATTGCGCCCTTAGTCCCGAGACTATGTAAACCATAAAAAACAAATACATCCAATAATTATGAAAAAGACTAAACATGTATGAAACGTCGAGATCTGGTGTTATCTCGAAAAAAAATTTTTAACCGAAAATCGATTTTTTTGGGATTTAGCCAAAGTGGCCAAAAAATCAAAACTTTGATTGCTTTGAGGTACCCCTAATTCATGTCCGATTGAGCTGAAATTTTGCACAGGTCATATTTTAGGGCCAATAAACAGAATGTTCAACCGAAAATCGACCGGTTCTTTAAATTCGTTAGTTATTTTGTTTCCATAACTTCATTGCCTTTCAGGCAAAGTCCCAAAAGGTCGATTTTCGGTCAAACTTTTTTTTTTCGAGATAACACCAGATCTTGACCTTTTATGCATTTTAAGTCATTTGGCATCCAAAAAAAATTCGATTTTCCAAATTTCCTTCATTCCCCCTCGGAAGATTTTCGAGAATCAAAAAACAAGAGGTGGGTTATATCTGTGATATTACCGCAAGGTAGAAGTAGGACTACCGTTGGCTTGGTAATCATTTATTTGAAATTGCATCTGAATCAATTCTTAATTAATGAATAAAGGAATATTTTGAAAGATTGCTGAAAGTTTTTCTTTTTAGTGTGGATGAGTATAAGTATGGAATTGTTATTAACATAAAATTCAACTCTTTCGAACTTGTTGGTGGTCCCGAAACGAACCGATGAAATTTGAGTGGTCTTGTAAAAGCAACTGAAGATGTTTGATATGTGATTCGTGAGAATAACACGAGATTTTTCATGATCACTCCATGCGCAGAATAGAAACTGAGGGCCCCATTTCACTTAGAAAGTGAAAGAAAGTCTATATAACCTTGTGACAATTTTTCATGACTGTTCCATGCAAAAGCAGAACAGAAACTGATGCGAGTAAAAGTACTCACGCCTTGCCTGTGTCCGCTGTGGTTTCCCAAACACTAATGCAAGCGAGCAAAAGAAATCACAGCTTGCATGTATTCGCTATGATGGTTTCTCCAAGTGCTTAGATTTTGCGTCCGTGTTCGGGAACACATTGCGATCACCAATCATCAATGAGCTAGATTGTTATGACTTCAATAGCTTGCTTTCAAAGCAATTTTTGAGCTATTGAAACGATTTTTTGGACCAATAAGTGACAATCAAATAACTCGTTGACATTATATCTTTCGAATGAAGTGATTATTTTACCACTCCATTCAGCCGGTTAAGAGGTATTAACGTGCAAAATCTTGCAGTTCAGCGTCACTCTCTCGCTTTCGAAACTTTGAACTTACACCCAGGTACAGAAATGAAAGAGGTAGTTCTACGTTAAAATCAAGCCTTGAGGCACCCCTAAATCATGTCAGATTGAGTTGAAACTTTGCAAAGGTCATTTTTTGGGCCAATAAACAAAATATACATGGTCCGTTTTTTATATTCGATGATGAAATTTTTCCATACATACATTGCCACCTTATAACACACCTGTTCCGGTATCTATAATATCTTTACACTTCTGGAGAAGAATGAGAACATTGAACGGAAACCTGGTTTCGGTTGTCCGACGGTGCACGCGATCGTAAACTGCAGCTGAAGCTGAAGAAGAAGACGGAGGGGAAGGTGGTTACATCGTTCCGGGCTTTGGGCCGAGAGGTTGGAGCAACTGGTCGGACAGTGGAAAAATACCAAGCGGAGATGGACATCATGATGCGGAAACGTAAGTCAAGACCGAACGTGTCGGTACAACAAGCTGTAACCCAGAAACAAAGGCTGAAAGTGGTGGAGAATGAAATTTTACGGCGAAGCGGAGCATCGCGGTCATCATGGACGACGAGACGTATTAAACGGTGGATGGTAACGACTGGCTTTTTTATGTCCCTCACCGAGATGGTAAGTTCCGACATGAAGTACATCTCCCACACCAAGTTCCCAACGATGATGCTTCTGTGGCTAACCGTTAGCGAAAAGGGGATGTCAAAGTCGCTCTTCTTCCGTTCGGGAGTGAACGGGGAGATTTGCAGCACAGTGCTTGCCGGAAGTTGCCTCCTTCATCCAAAGATATCATCCGAACGAAGATGTGGTTTTTTGGCCGGACCTGGTCGCTGGAGGAGATGCACCACTTGGAGATAAATTTTGTGCCGAAGTCCGTCAATCCTCCGAACGTTCCCCATCTGCGTCCCATCGAAAATTTCAGGACAAATCTGAATTCGAGGGATAACTCCATCAACTTCATTCCGCAAACGGAGGAGGAATTAATAAATAAAGCAGCAATGGTGAAAGTTCTGGTCTATTGCCTGAAGGCCGCCCGACAGGGTTTCGAAATATGTTTGTAGCGTGGTCAATATAGTTATGTTTTGTTGGAAATTTGTCCCATTAAATTGTCTTCTATCATTTTTTTTATCGTCAGACGAAAATTGTCCAGTGAACTTTTGATGGGATTAGTCTGGGCATAACCTCGTGATTCATAGTGAGCGTTGAGGACGAACATTCTAACTCAATGCGGGGAGAAAGGTACTGAATTCGCTCGAGTTTATTAGCTGTGTTCTTGCAGTTGATTGGACCATACAACATCACTGTGAAAAAAGTTCTTTGGTACAACTTTATAAGATCTTGTGGATGGGCTCTCTAATAGGTGCCGTCAATTGTAATATGGGCTCTCGAGTACATTTGGAGTCGAGCTAGACACCCAGATACTCAAATGACATAGAATGAGTAATCGTTTAGCCAAAAGTTGAAGCTTTGATTGTGCTGATATATGTTTTGTAGAAAAAGTTATCATTTCTGTTTTCTCCATTCCATCATCTAAAAGTCTTAGGGTGCAATTTTTTGCAAGAGAATTGACAATGTCGCTTACGCCGAAGTTGTCCAAAAAAACCCAAAAAATGAGCCCTAAGTAAGACCTATCCGGCTTACTACCGAATAGAAAAATTCAAATGTTTCTCACAAATCAAAGTATATAACATATTATTGAATGGATGTGGTAGACCTCGTGGGTGTAATTTGTCTAACACCTCTATCCTCTATCGAGACTGAATCAACCGATGTTTAAGAAGAGTGAATTCTTTTTTTTGTTGTATATTAACTTTCAGTCTTTTGGCTGGTTCGTCATTCGTACCACGGATTTACTGAGATCCGAACGAAAATTGTCGGGAGTGAGGATTGAACCCGTCACCTTTAGCGTGAGAATTAAGGATGTCGACCACTACGCCAGGTCGCCTATACATACTGAAGTCATTTGCCTTTTTTCGGGTGTGAGTCATTTCAACCTCAGAAGATAGCAACGAAAGAAACTTCTTCGTCCTTTTTGCACTTAGAGTTACTCCTTTTTAATTGTATTTTCCGGCTCTGAATAAACACTTTCAGCCCACATCCTCCATGATGTGCTTTCCATTCAGCTAGTATCAAGAGCGCTTGCACAATATCAGTGCCGGTCTCAACTCCCAAATATATTTATTTTGTTAAACTAGAATGTATTTAGTCACATTTTATAACACATCCGAAATCAAAGCCATATATTTTTAAATATTCTCGGAATAAATCGCCCCAGAAAACAACTACAACAGGAACAACCGCTCAGAAAAAGTGTAAGGTGACAAGTGGGCTAGAAATATTGTGGCGCGGGAAAAACATCATGGGTACAAGACGATCTATGATACCGTGCGCGAGTATACGAGTTATGATTTTGTGCACTCAATGTCCAAACCAAAATATCTATAATTGTGGAAATTTCTTCAGATCGTGGTGCAATAGTTTTGAATTTCAATGAATGACATATTTCAAACAAAAATTAATCGGGCAAACGTAATACACCAGGCAAACGTATGCCATCCGACACTCGCTAAAGCTCGTTCGAACCATGCTAATAGATCGTATCCTGTGTTGCAAACTAACCGGGCAATCAGTAGAACACAGGTTTTTGAGGACTTACTACGCCTTTCTGAGGCATTCAATCTTGCATTGTGTGACAATTAAACCACCAATTAAAGGGGGTTTGTAGAACTAACTTTTTCCGAAATTTTGATAGTCAATGTAGGTATTCTCGAGGACTCAAAATCTGCCAAAAAGTCAATTTTGATAAAATTGGCGTTTATGGGGTTCTCAAATAAACGATTCAAATATTCTCAAAATCAAATTGATTGAATTTTCAAGTTCTATCATTCAATAATATCTAAAAGTTGGATGTATAAAAAGCAATGGTTGAATGATTTTCATTAGTTATTCAATACACGTTCATATTTTATTGGTAGTCTTAAAACAACTCAAAAGTTTAATGTTAAATCGATCAAGTATCTCGTGAAAATATTACAATGATTTTTTACACTTATTACAGTGGGTGCTAGTAATGGCCATCTGGCCATCTATGAGCTGCGTCAGAATAAATGCCAGATGATACCGGCCCACACAAAGCCGGTAACAGCGCTAGCGTTCAGTCCAGATGGGAAGTTTTTGGTGAGTTACTCCTGCGCCGAAAACCGATTGTCGTTCTGGCAAACGAGCACCGGAATGTTTGGGTTGGGACAATCCCAGACTCGTTGCATCAAAGGCTACTCAACGGCACCGATTCCAGATGTCGCTAGACTAAATCCAATGCGGTTGGCAAAACTGATTTGGATTAACAACAGAACAGTGACGCTAATGTTGGCCGATGGCTCGGAAACGCGGTTCAATGTGTAGGTAAAATAAAAAATTACATAATTCAAACAGCTAAATGCATTAGCGTTGCCATTACATATGTGTGTGTGTATTATGAACGTTGTATATTGCAATAAAATACCAAATTTTATTATTTATCATATTAAGAAGTTACAGTTATTCGATCAGCAGATTCATGTTTTTCCCTCTTAATTTGTGACTGTGATTTGATGTGTAATCCAATTAAGAAAAACGAGCGGAAGGCAGAAACCATCAGGGTCAGTTTTTGAGCCATTAGTTTTTTGCGTTCATTCATTATTCCTTTTCACCAATCCCATCCCCAGAAATAGCAAGATGGGAATGTAGAAGCAGGGTAAAAACTAGAAAATCGAAGCGAAAACATACACAGAGTTTCTTCAATTTCTTTCTTGTGTGATTCTCATCCAGGCAGCTTATATAATTGGAAAAAAAGATTGTCTGTAGCTATGTTCTTCCTCTTTACTACTTCCGCATATGGTAGCGCGGATCAGAGACTATTTCGCAAACCACATAAAATGGTTTAATAATTGGATAGGATGTGGACGATTAATGATTGACCCACATCTGGATGATCAAGGTAAACTGTTACTATGAATATGAATTGATTAGCTATAGGTGCGATGACCTGAATTATAAATGAATGTTGTTAGTTGGAAACGGTTCTTGGGAACCTTATAAAGAATCCTGTGTTGGCTGAAATGCTTATTCTATTCCATTATCTACACACTAAAAAAGTAGCTTCATAAAAGCATTACAACAATACAATGTAACGTGTTATTGTTAGTTTATTGAATATATTGTTGAATATCAAATAAATGTATCTGTTCTGCAAAAAAAAATAATAGTATAAGCTTACTACAATATCACATCCTGTTGATTACGTTTGAAACCTATCTCATGTATCTCATGTATCATGAATGAATCAAGAGAGTGAGCACAAAACAAAATAGAGCAATTCTAAATGAAATCGTCCTAAAATGCAGATTTTAAAAACGGTTCCCGGAATAAATCGCTGCAGAAAACGACTGCAACAGAAACAACCACTTAGAAAAAGTGTAGTAGGCTAGAAATATTGTGGCGCCGTATCGTATTTCAAAACAAACATCAACCGGGCAAACGTAATGCCCCGGGTAAATGCACGCCGTCCGACGCTCGTGGCTTGGGCCGCCTCGATTCCTTATCCTCGTGAAATGGGGACTTCGTCCCCATTACATTGACCTCAGAATAAATTTCGAAAATCGAAAACGATAGAATGAATTTATAATAGAAATGTGATGCATTTATACACATGATGCTTTTCCCGCGCCACAATATTTCTAGCCTACTTTACTTTTTTTTCTATTGCAGTTGTTTACCGCGGCGCTTTATACCGGTCACGGTTTTTTTTATGAATTTTTAAAATTGATTTTTGTATGATAACAATCAATTTAAGCCACAAATTATGAATCCTGATGTGATTTCAAACAAAAAAGCTTATTATAAATCTCCTTCTAAATGCAGCCATTCTCGAGATATTTTAAAAAATATTTCTAATTTATTGTCTTTTTTATGATAAATACCCCCTTTTAATATGATTGACGTGTTATACCGTCATGTTCATGAAATTTAATGAATTTGCTTATAATTCTCAACAACTTTTCCAAATACATCGTTAATATTAGGCTGTCAAAAAAGTCCTGCGGTATTTCCGCGAGGTGTCGTTGTAAGCGCGTAGTTCTAGTTGTATTCATTGTATTGAGTCAAACTATAGCTTGTTGAAAAGGTATTTTTGCGCGCTATAATATAGTCCTTGACAGTGTTTTGTTTGGGTAAGTCGTTCATGAGTTATAGTGTCGCAAATATGGAGCAAAATATAGGGAAAATCCGACATATTTTACAGTACTACTATGACAAAGGCAAAAATGCATCTCAAGCACAGTTTCCATTTCCACCGCACATCGATGGTTTCAACGTTTTCGTTCTGGTGTAGAGGTCGTCGAAGATGCGCCACGCTCCGGAAGGCCTGTCGTCGAAAATTGCGACAAAATCGCTGAATTAGCCGAGAAAGACCGGCATAGTAGCAGTCGTAGCATCGGCCAAGAGCTGGGGATAAGTCATCAAACCGTTATTAACCATTTGAAGAAGCTTGGATCCACAAAGAAGCTCGATGTATGGGTGCCACACACGTTGACGCAAAAAAACATCTTTGACCGTATCGACGCATGTGAATCGCTGCTGAATCGCAACAAAATCGACCCGTTTCTGAAGCGGATGGTGACTGGCGATGAAAAGTGGGTCACTCACGACAACGTGAAGCACAAACGGTCCTGGTCGAAGCCCGCTGAAGCGGCTCAGACGGTGGCCAAGCCCTCATTAACGGCCAGGAAGGTTGTGCTGTGTGTTTGGTGGGATTTTCAAGGAATAATCTATAATATAATAATAATCTGCTTCCCTATGGCCAAACGCTCAATTCGGACCTGTATTGCCAACAACTGGACCGCTTGAAGGTAGCACTCATGAAGAAGAGGCCATCTTTGATAAACAGAGGCCGCATTGTCTTCCATCAGGACAACGCCAGGCCACACACTTCTTTGGTGACGCGCCAGAAGCTCCGGAAGCTCGGAAGGGAGGTTCTTTTGCATCCGCCGTATAGTCCGGACCTTGCACCAAGTGACTATCACCTGTTTTTGTCCATGGCGACCGAGCTAGGTAGTCAGAAGTTAGCCTCAAAAGAGGCCTGTGAAAATTGGCTATCCGAGTTTTTTGCCAATAAGGAAGCGAGCTTCTATAACAGGGGTATTATGAAGTTGGCATCTCGTTGGGAACAAGTCATCGAACAAAACGGCGCATATTTGACTTAAAACAAATGATTGTAACTAATTTTATGAACAAATGAAAATTCAAAAAAAAATACCGCAGGACTTTTTTGACAGCCTAATATATGTTTAGAGTTACGTTGAAAACCGTTTGAAGACAAAACGTAGCGATATTAAAAAAAATCTTAACCATTAAGGACCGCACGTTTTGGGGCAAACTTGTACGCTTAATTTTTTCGAATTCCACGAATGAGATCGTTTCCCTCGGTGTGGATGAGACGAAGGCGAGCCATCGGTAGGCCTTGTTAGATTCTTGGCAGACCAAGGATTTAACGATCAAGTGTAGAAAACACGGGTTATTTCGTGATCCATCCGTAATAGACGAAACTCGAAACACGAGAAAACTCGTGAGCGGCCCGCAATTTGTTAATACAAACTTTTAACATATTATTCGTGTTGCACAATCAAAATACGACAGTTTTCAAAGTAGAATTGAAATCCCAACAACACTGTTGGCATTTATATGTAGACATTAGTAATCTTCGATGACCAAATATGGCTCAAATTGAACATCCCTGTTTATAACCGTTATACTGTCCAGCACACACACCCACACCCAAAATTAGGCAGATCAGTTGTGAATACAGAGGATTTAATTGCGTTCAGTAGAACGACAGACAGCATCCAGAAATATACGTGCGTGAAGATCGAATTTCATCGAATATACAATTTTCAAATTTGAGAGCGTAGTTTTGAAAATCCCAAAAAAGGAAACCCTACCGTTGAGACAGTGTTTATTCTCGATACGCGATTCAGCCTCGAACCTCTGAAAGCGAACATTTTGGTGCCGTGACCAGGATTTATGGCTGAATCCAGAGGTCATTACCCTATGAACAACGAAGGTTGAAGAGGTCATTATCCTATGGACAACGATTGGTGAAGGGGTCATTATCCTATTTCAAAGCCGCAGCCATACAGTACTGAGGCCAATTATTGTTGGATAATAGAAGCTTGGATGAACAAATGCCATAAATTGAAGACATTTCTTTGATGCAAAATATTTGAGTTAATACAAGGTCTAATTATTACAGGCCACAGGTGAGTGGCTTTCCTACAACTTACCACAAATTTAGCGGTGCTACTTGGATCTTTTTTGTTTTTTTTTTGCTGCTTTTACGAGATTTGGCGATCACCACAAAATTATATTCAACTGACAACTATTGACAAGGAATATTCACGACTTGATTACACTTCTGGATAAAACCGATTGCTACCACACACGAGAAATAGTTACATTTTACATTGATTATACAAGGCTTGTTACAAACAGGCCTCAGATGAGTGCCTGTCCAAATAATTCTACTGTATCAATTTGTGCTACCTGGTACTTTTATGTTTATTTTATGATCATCGACGATTCGGGATTATTACTGCATCTACTGGCTGTGAGAGAGGACTATAATTTAGCTGGACTCAATAACGATTCGCATATTCGGGAAGGACTATTTCCATACTACTTTTCAAGACCTATTTTGGACAGGCCTCAGGTGAGCACCTGTCCAATACTACAATTTTAATTTGCGGTACTTCCTGGTTCCTTTTGTCTCTTTTCGGTTATTTTGGAACAACTGCATTGCTGGTCTGGTAGTGGTGTTAATGATGGCTGAACGAAAAGTTAACGACAAAATTAAAAGGAGGGAACGTATATTCGCATCTCTAAAACGACACGAGCAGTTTTTGGAGGGATATGATCCGAATTCACAGAGCGGACAAATCGAGATGAGGATTGAAAAACTTGATAAAAAATTCGAAGAATTCGAAAAAGTTCAGGAAGAGATAGCGATGTTGGATGAAAAAGGTGATGTTGAGGAGGACAGTTATTCTGCTGGAGTGGATTTTGAAAATCATTATTATGAGCTACGAGCAGCACTATCAGCAAAGATATCTCTACCGGTTCAGACTACCGCAAATCTTGACAACACGATTGCCAGAAATACCAGCGCTTTGGGTATTCATACCGGGGTGCGTCTACCTCAGATTACACTACCGGAGGTCGACGGTGACTATCGAGTGTGGCTTTCGTTTAATACGATATTCGTTTTCATGATACACGAATCGACAGAACTCTGCGACGTACAAAAATTTCACTACCTGAAAACAGCACTGAAAGGGGAGGCGGCAAAGCTTATAGAATCTCTCACGATCACGAATGAAAACTACTCAATTGCTTGGGAAACAGTAACGAAGCGATACTCAAACGAATATCTTCTCAAAAAGCGAATATCCAAGACTGAAGGAGGAATCGGCTGCAGCAATTCACTGATTGGTAGACGAATTCGAACAGAGAATGAAGATACTAAAGCAGTTGGGTGAAAAAACTGAGCATTGGGGAGCACTTATTGTACATTGGGTTTGTTCCAAGTTGGACGGTCATACTCTACAACTTTGGGAAGACCACGCGGCTTCTATAAAAGAACCTGGTTTCTCATCATTAATGGATTTTCTAGGGAAAAGGACTCGAATATTGGACGCCATATCATCAAATTGTACCGAAAGCAAAAATCATCCCACAAGATCGAACATAAAACGTACCAATACTGTTTCATATAGTGCTACAAATGCTGTGAATGATGTACCAGCATGTCAATGTTGCGGCGATGCTCATTATACTTCACGTTGTACTAAATTCCAGACGATTCCAGAATCTATCTGAAAGACTGAATATAGTAAACAACAAGCGCTTGTGTAGTAATTACTTTCGATCAGGGCATTGGGCTCGAGACTGCAACTCTAAATTTAATTGTAGAACGTGTGGAAAAAGGCACAATACGTTGATTCATCCCGGATATAAACTGGGGCACAGCGATAGCATGAATTCTACAGTAAATAAAAGCAACGATATACGAGGCATGGCAACGAATTTGGCAACTGGAGGTACAGGAAGTACATTTGCTGATCAAACGGAAGCAATGGATGAATCGACAGTTAGTTCATTTAGTATTGGGACCAAATCTGGACCATCGAACATTTTTCTTTCAACGGTGGTATTGATTGTGCAGGATAGAGATGGTAACAAACATTTGGCAAGAGCATTGCTCGATAATGGATCTCAGGTGAATATTATGAGCGAAAGGATGTGTCAGATGCTGAAGTTGAAACGACGTGCGATAAATGTTCCAATTTATGGAATTGACCAGGTTGAATCCCGAGCAAGACATGCAGTTAACGCTACAATAGGTTCTCGAGTGACAGATTACACAATGGGAATGGATTTTTTAATATTGCCACGGGTTACTTCTGAGTTGCCTTCAGTTACCGTGCCAATTAATCACTGGAGAATTCCTGAACAATTGAAGCTAGCTGATCCTGACTTTAACACATGCAAACGGGTCGGCTTGATAATTGATGCGGAATACTTCTATGATTTTTTGAATGAAAACGGACTAAAACGGATTAATATGGGATCAGGACTTCCCACTTTGGTTGAAACAAAACTTGGTTGGATCGTAACGGGTAAAACGAGTATTCAAAATAGGACATCTGTTCACTGTCATGCCGCGACAACTCCGGATAATCTAGAGAGTCTGATGGAAAAATTTTGGAAAACAGAGAGCTATGATGATCAACCGCCTCGGTCTAACAGGAACAAGACTGCGAAGAATCTTTTGTTAAAACTCACTCGCGTGCTGACGATGGTCGCTACATAGTAAGACTACCCAAACATGTTCATTTCGGAAATATGCTGGGTGAATAAAAAATAATGGCATTGGAAAGGTTCAGAAAACTGGAAAGACGCTTGCAACGGGACATATCATTAAAAAAGGAATACCATGCATTCATGGCTGAATATATTAGGCTTGGTCACATGAAAAAAGTTACAGAAGAAGATTTACAATCAGAAGCTAGGGGATCCACGGATAAAAAAACATATTATTTGCCTCACCACCCCGTCATTAAAAATTCAAGCACTACAACTAAGTTACGGGTCGTATTTGATGGATCGGCTTCCACCGATAGCGGATACTCTACACGATGAATATACGCATCTGCAAAGAATTTTTTGGCGGTTTTCCGAGTCAGATCCAATAGGTACATACGAATTGCTCACGGTGACTTATGGCTTGACTCCTTCATCGTTCCTCGCCACAAGAACACTGAAGCAACTGGCATACGATGAACGGTCTAGACATCCCGAGGCAAGCGTGGTTCTTGAAAATGACCTTTATATAGATGACCTGATTAGCGGAGCTTCGAGCATTAATGAGGCAATATTTCTGCGAAAAGAATTACAAGATTTGGCTGAGGAAGGAGGTTTTTCACTCCGAAAGTGGATTTCAAATTGTCCAAAAGTTTTGGAGGGATTGCCAATGGAAAAATTGGGTAAAGGATTGGAAATAAGCTTCGATTTAGTTTCCACGGAACAAGTAAAGACACTTGGTGTTACATGGGATCCAAGATCTGATCAGTTGAGTTTTGTCTTCGATATAGTCAATAACGTGAAGGATTGGACAAGGCGAAGTATCCTCTCTACCATCGCGAAACTGTTTGATCCTCTCGGTTTAATTTCTCCGGTAATTGTGAAGGGAAAAATCATAATGCAGAAACTATCTTTACTGCAATCTGGCTGGGATGATGCTGTTCCCTCTTAATTGGATAATGAATGGAAAGAATTTGTCAGCAACTTGAATCTGCTATCAGAAGTGCAAATAGACCGAATCGCCTTTAGTCTGGAATGGACAGGAATACAGTTTCACTGTTTTGCGGATGCATCTGAGTTAGCGTATGGAGCGTGCGCTCTTACTATGTAAGAGCGACCGATACAGTCGGCAATGTGCGCATCGAGCTACTTTCGTCAAAATCTCGTGTTGCACCATTAAAAAGATTAACACTCCCTCGCCTAGAGCTTTGTGCTGCAGATACAGCTGCCCACTTATATTCAAAAGTTGTAAACTCATTGAAAATGAATGAATATCAATCGTTTTTCTGGTCCGACTCAACAATTGTTTTGCACTGGCTGAAGGCACCTCCTAACACTTGGCAAACCTTCATTGCGAATCGTGTTTCTAGGATACAAACGCTCACTTATGGTCATAGTTGGCAACATATAGCAGGGAACCAAAACCCTGCTGACTTAGTGTCTCGTGGAATATCTGTGGAGGAATTTATCCAGAGTCAATTATGGAGAAACGGACCGACATGGCTAAAGCAATCCATTGATACGTGGCCAAAGGAAAGCAAGGAATTTGTTCATTCCTACCTGGATCTAGAAACCAAAAAAACTGTTTATATGGGGACCATAATTTCTGAAACGAATGACTTGTTCTTCCTACGCTCGGCTCTCAAACCTTTACTGCGCATTGTAGCTTATTGCCTCCGTTTCGCACATAACTGTCGCCAACCTCATGAAGCTCGTCGATCCCCATTCTTAGAAGCGAATGAAATTAACGCTGGAAAACTGGCTTTGGTGCGCCTTGTACAACTAGAATGTTTTCCAGAGGATATTAAAAATTTACGAAAGCATCATCAGGTATCGAACAAATCTCCACTGAAACTTCTCAATCCCTTTGTAGATCAAAATGGGGTCATAAGAGTGGGTGGACGCCTGCGTCAGTCAGACGTACATTTTACAACAAAGCATCCATCAGTACTTCCAAGTAACCATCCATTTACTCGCATGCTCATTGATTACTTTCATCATCAAACCATTCATGGTAGTCGGCAGTTAACACTTTCAGTCATGAGACAGGAATTCTGGCCGTTACAAAAAAGACAGTCAATTCTGTGTTACAAAAATGCTATCGCTGCTTTCGTGTGAGTCCAACAACAATTCAGCAACCAATGGGCCAGCTACCAAGTGCCCGTGTGTGTCCAAGCAAGCCATTCGTCATAACTGGGATTGATTATTGCGGTCCGTTTTATCTAAAACCACCCTATCGTCGTGCTGCCGCCCCGAAAGTTTACGTTGCAGTGTTTATATGTTTTACCACGAAGGCCATACATTTGGAAATTGTCAGCAATTTATCGACCGTCGGGTTTATTTCAGCCCTGCGTAGATTCATTGGTAATCATGGAGTTCCATCTGAAATTCATTCAGATAATGCCAAGAATTTTTCCGGCGCCAAGCATGAGTTATATGGTTTATATAAGACGCTGAATGATAAAAAACAGTTCGCTATGATTGGAAACGAGCTAGCGCAACAAGGTATATCATGGCATTTTATACCCCCACGGGCTCCTAACTTTGGAGGCTTGTGGGAAGCTGCAGTGCGCACTGTTAAAAGTGCCCTCAAAAAGGAAATCGGCTCGTATCACCTATCCTTTGAAGATTTCTCTACTCTTCTCGTTCAGATTACAGCAGCACTCAATTCAAGGCCATTAGTTCCGCTTTCGGATGACCCTCTAGATGTTGATGTGCTGACTCCAGCCCATTTTCTTATTGGCTCTACCATGACGGCACTCCCCGAAACCGATCTGCGCGCCATCCCTACGAATCGACTAACCCATTACCAGCAAAGGCAGCAATTATTCCAGCGATATTGGCAGAGATGGAGTAGGGAATACCTCACCGAGATGCAAATGATTAACAAAAACCGGCAACACATTTCCATTAATGTTGGAGATTTGGCTGTTCTACGTGAGGATAATCAACCACCCCTATATTGGCCCTTGGCAAGAATTACTAAGGTGCATCCAGAAAATGATGGAGTCGTCAGAGTGGTTACTGTAAGAACCAAAAACGGTATCTACAAGCGTCCTGTGTGCCGAATATGTCCATTGCCATCGAATTGTGATCTATTACAAAAACAGACCAGGAATTTAGTTAACTAGTTTTAATAGTTTAGAACATAAGCATATTTAGTTGAAGCTAGTTCAAGGGGGCCGGTAATGTTGGCATTTATATGTAGACATTAGTAATCTTCGATGACCAAATATGGCTCAAATTGAACATCCCTGTTTATAACCATATGCCATACGAATTAAACACAAATTTCTACATTACTCGGGAATTAATCAAGCAAATGAAATGAAATTCGGCATATGAAGATTTTAGGGTGTAATAAATGATTCTATGATGGTTAGACTCTCCACCCCCCACAAATGAAACACAAATTCCTGCATTACTCGAGAATTAATCAAGCAAATGAAACCAAATTTAGCATGTGAAGGTTTTACGGTGCAATAAATGTCTCTATGATGGTTAAGCTCTCCACCCCCCTCTCTAAGGTGGGGCTGCCATACAAGTGAAACAGAAATTTCTACATTACTCGAGAATTAATCAAGCAAATGAAACCAAATTGGGCATGTGAAGGTTTTACGGGGCACGAAACGTTTCTATGGTGAATACACTCCTCCCGCTCTCTAAGGGGTGGCTGCCATACAAACAAAATACAAACTTCTGCATAACTCGAGAACTAATCAAGCACAATTTGGGATGTGAGGGTTTTTGGTTACGAGAAATGTTTCTATGATGGTATGACACCCCTCCCTCCTCTGGAATGGAGAGTGGGTCCCATAAAAATTTTACACATATTTCAACCAAAAATATTCTAACCAAACATGACAATTGAAAATTTTCGGAAAATTCTGAAGGAAAAAGGGAAAATTCGGACAATTTAATTTCCTTATGTTTTACAACTACATAGTGACAAGTGCTGTTAGTTCATTTAATGTTTGCGCTAGCGAAAATGTGCTCCCGTGGCCGAGTGGTTAGCGTCATAACTAACATGCCGGGTGTTCGGGTTCGATTCCCGTTCTGGTCGTGGGAATTTTTCGTCAAAGAAATTTCCTCCGACTTGCACTGTGATCACGCGTATTCTCTAGAGCTTGCCACTCAGAATGCATTCAAGGCGTGTTATTTGGCATAGAAATCTCAACTAAGTACTAATAAAAATGACGCAAGTAATACTACGTTGAGACGGCGAAGTTCCTCTAGGAACGTTAGTGCCATTGAAGAAGAAGAAGAAGAAGCTAGCGAAATTGATCTTTGTTCGAAACTGGAAATGGATTTTAATGTGATGAAACGCACTCCTATATCTTCTTCTATCTATACCAATAAAAAAGTATCGCCGAATGTGTTGATAATAGCAGAACTCGAGGAAGGAATTGTCCGATTTAGAGCTTTCTTTATTCTATCATATTTTCTGTATAAAACATTTATTCCATGTAACGGAGAAACATGGTATTTGCAAGTGGTTGAAAAGTCTTGAACGAGAATTGTGTCTGAAAATAATCTGATATTATAATGATGAGTTTTGTTAGAAATACTAGGAATTTTATAGTTAAAGGTAAATTCAACGGGGTCGATTAGAAGATCAATCAATGAACAGTTCTGTGATTGGACCCATGAACTTGCTCATAGTAAGAAAACGTGAATGTTTGACGGTATTGATAACAACAAATTTTAGGCGGGACGAAGTTTGCCGGGTCAGCTAGTATGTATATAAAGTTACTCAGATTCAAACATCGTTCAGTATACCACAATGGACTGCAACAAAATTATTCTCGTGTTGTAGACCGTTTCCGAAAAACGGTAAGACATGTTCATTTGAAAAACGTGTCTTAACCGTGTCAGTGATTGAGAAACTTAAGTTAATGGGATGCAATATTCTTTTAGATACATCTTCAAAAATTTGCGGATCATGACGAGAGATAAGGAATCTGTTAATATCGCTAACTTTTGTATTAATCCACATGTCTTCAAATGTTTTGCAACGTAACTCCTAAACATATATTCTTACCATAATTTGGAAAAGTTGTTGGAAATTATAAGCAAATTTATGAAATTTCATGAACATGGTGGTATAATACGAAAAACATATTAAGAGAACCTATTTACCATAAAAATGACAATTAATTAGAAATATTTTTTTTAATATCTTGAAAATGGCTTTTTTGTTTTAAATTACATCAAGATTCATAACTTGTGGCTAAAATTGACAGTTAACATAGAAGAATTCTATGCTTCAAAAATTCATGAAAATTTGATATTCCATAAAGTTCGTCAAAAACAGGTTCACCATCTTGGACTCATTTTCTATTTTATAATAAAATAAAAAATACATATTTTGAATATTGCAAATAAAAGTTTTGTTTTTGTTAATAAAAAAAGAGTACTATTTTTTTCTCAGTGTATATTTTTTCACGTTTAAACATCAGTATTCTATAACTCTTTCTAAGACTCTATTTCGGTTCGACTCATAGTTTTTGAGATATAAATTTACAAAGATTTCTCCTACTAAAATCAATGGGCCCTATTGAAAAGTTACACTTGAGTTAAAAAATTCCCAATTACTGTGGAAAACTCATGTTTCCTGCAACCCAAACGCAATACAAACTATCATTCGAATCGAAAATACTCATGTTTTGTCATTTGTCGATTTCATTTGGAATTGCTCAATAATTATCCCTTTTGCTCCGCGCGGCGAATGGCGAGAGTTTCTCGCTTTATCGTGGAAGCCACTCTTTTCACTTTTCAATTAAAAACTTGATGATACCCGATTCGATAACATATGAGGACAAGACTTCATATCTCACCTAGTGACAAACTACAGGGCCCTATTCCGGAAGACGAGACTAGAATACAAATGGTCGTCTCGTTTGTTTTCATATTCCAGAAGTCGAGCTCGACTAAAAACTTACGAGTAGGTCGTCTGACTCGACCGTGTGACCGCGGTCGCTGATGAATCAGTCGAGTCGTCGTCTAATTTGTTCGGTTATGTTTGTTCACCTTGTCGATTTAAAACATCGATATATCTTTATTCCGCTTTTATCTTCAGAAATTGTTTTATGGCAAAACTAGAATTGCATAAGTAATTTACAACAACTATACAATTCGATTCAGCATTTTCCAAACAGCACAATCAAATGTAAACATTCAATTCATTTCCAAGGATGCCAGATGATTATTTTGAATTTATTAAAACGACACGAAAAGAGTCTTCACATTATATTGAACGGAAATGAAACATTCAGACCTCAACTTGAAGCAGTTTTGATAAATCAATGTTTATTTTACTGATTTACATTTTATATTGATGCGTTTAATGTCGTACCTAGATGTTTAGATGTTTATTGCTGTGGATGTGAAAAAAAATATATTACTTCAAATGTGTTAAGGTAAATACATGAATGTAAAGGGTCATCCATTAGCGACTTAAAAACTTTGTGTCTTTGTGTGAACGAACCCTTAAAACATTTTAATGATCTGCCAATGTCAAAACGTTATCAACATTTTCATCATAGTGAAGTACACGAGCGAGCAACGCCTAATAATTATTAAAAACTACTACCGTAGTTTGGAGTCGGTTGCAACTTTAAGAGCACTTACTCTAGTTTTCGGCCGTAATAATTGTCGCAGCTAGCAGGCTGTACATACGAGGGCGTTCCAATAAGTACTTAGTCTCATCGCCCGATGGTGTCAGTATCGCAAGAGAGGTTACTTATCGTGTAGTACATTCTCGTAAACGGCTACTGTCAAAATTTCAGCCGAATCGGACTCGTAATTTAGTTTTGACCGTGTGTGGAAGCGGGCGTGTCCGAGGATTTTAGAAAAATGAAATACATGGAAATTCCGCAGTCGCCTTGGCCAAATTGGTCGAATTGCACTAAGAACTGCTGCCCCATCCACCGTATTCTCCAGATTTGGACCCGTGCGACTTTTTTTTTGTTTCCAAACTTGAAAAAGTCACTCGCCGGTCAGAAATTCGAGTCGAATGGGGAGGTCATCGCCGCCACGGAGGCTTTCTTTGCAGACCTCGGGAAAACGTATTTTTTTCAGATGGCTTCAAGAAGTTGGAGCATCGCTGAGTTAAGTGTATCGAGCTAAAGGAGAATATGTTGAGAAATAAATCGCCAAATAAAGGAGACCATATCTGGTCTAGATTAAGATGGAAAATCATCCTTCAGCCTTCTTTCAGTCGTCTCCCTGCAATGGGAGGACAGAGAAAGGATAGAAAAAACCAACCTCACTCAATCCTTATCAACGTGTGCAAAACATTATCGAACACGTTGGTTGGAATCATCATATGCAATGAACGGATTTTGTAGGTATTTAAACCAAAAAAGCTTCATATTAGGGAGCCGAATCTAACAGACATTTCAACCCCATACAGATCAAAAGAATTGCAAAAGGTTGGAGTGTAACATAATTAGATTTCGAGTTGGATTTGTCCATATTTGCGAATAATTTCCCACGCGAGTTCCAAACCAAAAAATACTTGGAAAATGGGAATAGTTGTAATCCAAATATAGTTGTGTTGTAGTTGTTTTTCTTAAATCGCGTTTATTGATGATATACTAGTTCATCCGATTCAATTCTTCCTCTTTTATTTCTCGTTTGCCTCGTCGTTAGTTTTGTCTTCATCTCCGTCTGTTTTCTGTTTCGTATCAAAGTCTCGTTGCACTGCTATTCTGCACCCATTTGTCGAAACGAGAGCCACTAAAATGAAAGGAATCATTTGACCTAGATCGTGAAATTTCAGCAGGTCAAGTTTTTATCTTGCGATTTTTGGTTGCAAATGATTCAATCAGTAAAAATTAAGTTATTCAACAAGCCTTTTTCACAAAATAGATTTTAAACTAAAAGAAGCGGCAAAAAACGCATCTCTATTCTTAATGTTCCCTTCTCTCGGATGCAAAGAACCATTAAAAGGTTATTGCCTTGTGCGGGCATAGAAATCTCTCACTTTCATTGGTGCACTAGAAATACCTGTTTTTTCCTTGTGTAATTTATCCTCACATTCATTATGCTGGAGAAAATGACATCTTTCAGTTCAGGCCAAGCCATTTGTTATTATTTGTTCGAGCAACAAGAGAAGTGAGAGCTGTAATCCAAATATTTGATTTACATACCCTTGACACTATACGCGTTTCCTCGCAATGCTCTACGAGGAAATTGCAAAGTCTAGTTCAATTCTTATTCGAACTTATACATGTTGGATTAATTGGAACCCTTGGTGCAGATATGATCCCACCGATGGCTAAAGAAACGCGGGAGAGTGTCTGCGGATTGACCTGCATGGAAGATGATCGATCCGCGCAACCTCTTATAGCAGTACTGACGGTACCAAGAGCTCTTTCTCTTTGGGATATGAGATCACAATGTATTTCAATGCCTCTCTTTCTCTTCCGGACTTATAAACAGCGATCAAAATTTCACCTGGTATCATTGAGACAATCTGTTTCAATCGGCAAAAATCAGTCGAGTTTTAGACGGTACACGAGACAGTTCATCTGCGCGGTGGAAAATAGTCAAATTGAATAACTTGTATACTATAAATAAAACGGAAGGTTTTTATTTTATAATTTTCAATCGAAAAAGCCGTAGTCACAAAAAAGAAAACACAATGAAGAAGATAGTTATTATTACTTTACTGACCTATTTCTGTACGAGCGTGCTTTCTGCCAGCATTTTAGGTAAGTGCTCACAATCAGTACAATAGATCAAACTAATGGTCGCAGTGGTACAATGCTTCTACAGAAGAAGTGCTCACAATACACGTTTTTGAAACTCACTTGTCTGATTTCAACATTCAACATGGTTCCTCGATAAATTTCCGATATTGATAATACCTGAAATGTTGAATTTCCGTTTGGATAGCACAACTCGTTAGTAGAAAGTGTTATTACTCACTCAATGTGGTCGAGTAACGGATACGAAACATTCAAATGAAGTGCTGTGATTGAGGATGTGTATTCCAATTTTCGTAATTTCTACTCAATATTTGTTATATTTTTTTTTTCGGTGATGAATAAGTGACAAAATCCACTCGTGAAAGTTTTCAGTGCTATTCCCGACCAGGCGTGAATTTTTCCCCATGTGATAAGCTATTAGTTTCCTAAGTGTTTTTGTGGTCTTATTAAATTTGGACATGGGTGCCATACTGGTCGGAATTATTTTGACTTGCAAGAGCAGTGATACCTAACTTGTGAGATTACGAATGATGAACAAGATTTATTTATTTCTTCGTTAACTTTACATATATATTTACTAACAATGTGTTCTAATGTGACGTTTTATATAAAAATGATATCCTCCTTCGTGTGATATTTTTAGAAACAGTTCCCAACATGCAGCCATGGTTTTCTACTACATATAGGGTTGGGGAAAAAGAAATGTCGTATTTCTGATCGAAATTTGACGCTTTATTTAACATACTTAAAATTATCCAATTTAAGTCAAATATGTACCGTTTTGTTCGCAAACTTGTTGCCATTTAGAAGGCAACTTCATTATCCCCCCCTTACAAAACCCCCCTCCTTATTTGCAAAAAAACTCAGACAACCAGTTTTCGCAAGCCTCTTTTGAGACCTACTTAGTATCACCAAGAGCGTTTTGCATAGACCGGAAGAGATGATAATCACTTGGAGCCAGGTCCGGACTATACGTTGGGTGCAATAGGACATCCCATCCGAGCTCCCGTAGCTTCTGGCGGGTCATCAAAGATGTGTGAGGCCGAGCGTTGTCCTGGTGGAAAACAACACCATTCCTATTGATCATTTCTGACCGCTTCTGGTCAATCGCCTGCTTCAAACGGTCAAGCTGCTCACAGTAGAGAACCGAGTTGAGGGTCAGGCCATAGTTGAGCAGCTCATAGTGGATGATTCCCTTCCAATCCCACCAAACACACAGTATAACCTTCCTGGCCGTCAATCCGGGCTTGGCGATGGTTCGGGCCGGCTCACCGCGCTTCGACCACGACTTTTTTCGCTTTAGGTTGTTGTACGTGATCCACTTTTCATCACCAGTCACCATCTTCTTCAAAAATGGGTCGAGTTCGTTCCGTTTCAGCAGTGCATCACAGGCGTTGATTCGGTCTAAAAGATTTTTTTGCGTCAACTCGTGTGGCACCCATACATCCAGTTTTTTTTTGGAATCCAATCTTCTGCAAATGGTTCCAAACGGTTTTATGGTCTATACCCGGTTCCTGGCCAATCGAGCGAGTGCTCACATGCCGGTCTACTTGGATGATTTCAACGATTTTATCGGTTTCCACGACGATTGGCCTACCAGTACGGGGTGTATCTTCGACAGCCACAACACCAGAACGCAATCAATCAAACAAACGCTGTGCTGTGCGAATCGTCACAGTATCGGGTCCATAAACTACACGAATTTTTTCGGCCGCCTTCGTTGCAATTTTACCTCGCAGGTAGTAAAAACGTAAAATATGACGAATTTCTTGCTTGGTGGACTCCATCTTTGACGCGCTATAACTTGAGACTGTAAATGTCATTCGAAACACTGTCAAAACGACACTTGTAGCACAGATTGTCGTCTTTGAATAGCCATATAGTATGACCCGATGCGATAAGTACAACACAAGATATGTTTAAGCGTTGCCATATATTGACAATATACGACATTTCTTTTTCCCCAACCCAATATATCACAAACATAATTATGTTGGCCTCTTCCACCTTTCATCTTTCAGTTTGGACATAGGGAAGGACGGGGTAAGATGACCTCCCTAAGCATGGAGTAAAATCAAACACAATGTGTACAAAACTGAAGCAATTCTTCATGTCAGCATCGATTTTTAGGATGTTTTCCACAATCACGTTGATTTTGGAGAAGTTTACTTCCTATTTCATAATGTTATATGATAAATCAAAAAAGGTATGAAAATGGTGCTGCTACCATCATGCGGGGAAACGTTGGCCACCACTACGGGTATGATGGCCACATTATTCTAGCCGTATAGAGGATTATTTTTTCCGGCGAAATTCTATTATAGAACAAGGCCGTTGTACTTTGGATCAAGCGTGACAAGAATGGGAGGTGTTATTTTCTCTGAATTACATATAATGTGCTTAATGCGCAATCCTTATCATAATAAGAAAACATTATATGTGGCATCTGAAAACAAATCAAATTTATCATGAAAGTGCCTCGAGTTATGCAACCAATTATTCAAGTGGTGCGACGTGCGTTCAAATGAAAAAAAAAAAATTCACATCATACTTCACACAAAAAAAATCACATCTCTTACGATAGTGGCTGTCTTAACCCCATTATGAGTCATTGTAAAAGTGCCTCAATAATTCTATTGAATGCTTAAAAACATACCGTTTTCTATATAAGTATACTTAAGGTGAAGGTGCAAGGAAGTCACAAATGGCTGCCACAATGGCGCTCATTTCTTTCATCTCCCTCCCTCGCCCCTTGCCGAAAAATAAATAATTTTGCGAAGCAGTGTGAAGAAAATTATCGTTTTCGCACACTTTCCATCAAGTAATATCAACCAAACTCTAATCGATTACTCACAAGATATTAAATTTTCATCTTGCCGTCGCAATGTATAGTGAAAAACGTCGGAAAACTCGAGCTAGTGCTCTGAAAGTTAAATTTTCATTTTTCAATTTTTCTGCAATGGTTTTGTTTGTATTGGTGAAAGCATCGTTATTTCTTCGACACTGATGCCAGACAACAACATCGAAACAGCTATAAAAGCCATTCAATAAAATGTCATAGCGTTTCATGTCATGAAAATCAATAAAATAAAATTGTGTTGATATCAATACAATTATTGTTTTTACGTTTAATGGGTCTATAATGTAAGTTTTACCAACTTTAACATTGGTTCAGAAAATTGTATTGCAGAGCTCGGAACACTGCCACGGCTGCCTCTGCTGTCAAAAATAGTAAACGGAAAAGTATTACATTCAATCAAAATGCCTCGGCCAACGAAGAGAAGGGTTAAGGCTCAACGTGAATATGTGAAAAAATACGATCAACGAAAGAAAATATGAGGGAATTATCAACATAGAGTTACTGTGCGGAAGAACTTGTTAAAACCAAAAGAGCCCCAATTCGACTGTGTTATAAATTTGCTCATGTTACGCTCGAGTATAATCAGAATTTTACTTCATATACAAATACATTTTCTATATATATATATTTATATTCGCAATTGTTCATCGGAACACATCGTTCATACATTTTACTTTAGTATTGAACTGTTATTTTTTTTTTCAAATGTATTCTAAGACTCGTGTCAGTGAAGCGCCAAACAGTCTGATAAGTGAATTGATCTATTTACGTACAAAAATCATAACAAACGGCTCTTCTCTCACAAACACTATTATCCTATAAGAATACGTGGTTTTACCAATACTACTACAATGGCTTCGTTCCACCTTCACCTTAACGGACCTGTGTGTTCATTATTATAAGATTGGCGATCTAACGTACAAATCTACACCTAGGCGGCGCTGCGGTGAAAGTGAGGATGGTTTTAAATTTTGCCATGTGAGCTTATGGAAGGTTTGTAGTTCTTGAGCTTGAGCTTGAGCTTGGGTAGACTGTACAATTCGTAGTTGCTCTCCGTGATTGACCTGAACCAACCAAATTACACAAAGAACACACAGAATGACGCTTGGGACTAGCAAATCATTCTCGTTGTGCAATTTTCGGTGATTCGAGCTTTAAATGGTCAATAACGACGCCGGCCACGTCCTTACAGTCACCAGGGGAAGGGAAGGAATGTTAGTATGATATTCGCCGCCCGAAGGCCAGAAGGGTCGCCTCTATAGCGTGGTTCCCTAGCGTTTATCATGGAAGGGATAGTTGTTAATAGGGAGAGGTAAGAATTGGATTCACTTCGGTAAGTGATGTGATTATGTATAGGTGAACTATCGACCACTCGACGGAACAAAATTCTGAAAATCTTCTAAGTCATAACACGCAGCAGAGATTATCTTTAGGTATTCTAAAAAGGAAAACCTGTTAGTATGATTGGACTGGCTGTATATTTTGTTATTTCATCGTACGTACGAATCTAAATTCAATCGCGATGGCGAAGAGTCTCTTTAGGAAACCTGAAAAAGTAACCGAGAGAATTCCTATGGAACCAATAAGACGGGCGATATATTTCGTTATTCATTCCGCGTACTCTGTATCGAACTCTAATAACGATGGCGGGAGTTATGTTTCGGAAATCTGAGAGGCTAATCAAGAGAACTAAACGGATGAAGAACCTATAGTCTGAGTTTATATACTCAATTTAGTGGCTGGAATTGAAAAATCAGGAACCAAAAACTAATATAAATGTATCTAATATAATCAACTAACCAATTGCTTGAAATGAAAACTAAAATAAGAGTCTTCTGATTCAAATTATGAAATTCTGAAATTAGAAATTCCTAACATAATTAAACCGTGAGCCTGATTACGAACGCCACCCCACGGTGAAAACGAGACGAAGTGTATTTACCCTTGCATACCAATCATCTCGTCCCAAACGAAAAGTGAAGCTCGTTATCAGGCCCCCTATTATCCGCACAATACGTCAGATAAACAACGATGGATTGAAACATCCCTAAACAAAAGAACAAAAACATACATTGAAAAGAAAAAATAACAGCGATGAACTCGAAAGATAGAAAAAAGAAAACTTGCACAAACACCAAGGACAAGTGAAGACAGCAACTAAAACGCTGACACCATCTAATCAAATGAAAAAAAAATGCGTATCTGAAAATCCGCTAAATCTAATAAAGTGCAAAAACATGTCGGTTCATGGTACAGGGCATGAAGAATACTTCCCGAAACTCGCGGCTTGCATGAGAAAGCCGTTGTCAAATCCTCCACTATTTTCAGAATCACCATTCTAGAGAAAGGAATTGTATAACGATAATAAAAAGTAGGGCGATAATAAAAAAAAACTTTTCCGTCCATATAAAACATGCATTCTGGATATCACTATAATGATTGGGCGAATCCATTATAAAGGGAAAAAGGGGAATTCAAAACACAAAAATAGAGGTCTCACTGTTCGCAGCAATTGTAGGCCAACCTCCCCACCAAAGGGACTTGCATCTTATACCGCATCCAAATCTTTAAGGAAAAAAAAGACGGGTGGGTAATGTCGGGGATATAACCGGAGTGACGTAGGACTATACAAAGGGGACAGCTTTTGTTAAATATATATTTCAAATATATTGTTTTATTTTCTTCTCCTACGTGAATACCTACCTATCTACCTGAAAAATGGATTAGTTTACTGTTTAATCACTCGATATCCCCATCTTGTTCGGTTAAACCTTCCTGTTTAGCTATTGCGTTTGCCACTCGCCACAGCTTTCACAGTTGGAAAATTTCTTCCCATCCAGCTTGTGACATGTTGGTCAGTAAATTAAATTTAATGGCACGTCGCATTACCACCACTCAGTATCGGATTGGAGGTAATTTTAACCTGTAATTGAACATTTCCGATGACAGTGGTACAGTGTCGACTTTCAATGTGGGGTCATAATTTGGACCCCGAACTCTATGTTTACAAAAATGTCGCATTACAGATCCATCCAATTAGCTCAATGTCGAGCTAAATATAAATTACTGTACTTTCAATCTAGAAGCAAATTAAGAATTGGTGAAAATTGGATAATCGGGAAAGTCCCCAACCATCAATAAGCTCAGAACAACTGCCAAATTCACATACTCATCATATCCTGGCAAACAAATTATAAAAAAATCAATTTGTGTTTTATTATTATTTTGGATATTATTTTAGAATGCATTGAACTGTATTCCGTAAACTCTTTTTT
The DNA here is from genome assembly GCF_029784135.1 of Toxorhynchites rutilus septentrionalis. Taxonomy (NCBI): domain Eukaryota; kingdom Metazoa; phylum Arthropoda; class Insecta; order Diptera; family Culicidae; genus Toxorhynchites; species Toxorhynchites rutilus. The sequence continues at coordinate 180,448,827 of NC_073746.1, forward strand.
GAAAGGTTTAATGGCCCTGATAAGCGCCGTGTTTTATGGAATGGTTCCAATTTAGAAAACTTAGTACTCGTGGTTTAAAAAAAACCATTTCGAACGCCCTCGATGCCGCCTTGTTCTGGATTTGCCGCCAAAGCAGTTTGTATAAAGAACAAACTTTTTTCTTCTGCTACCTGATGCCGTTTTGCGATTGCGTTTGCCACTCGCCACTCGCTGCAACTGCCTGTTGTCTTGATGTCCACCGAACCGAATGTGTTCTGTTCCGAATGCAGGTTTTCTTATCGTCGCGAGCAGCTTTGTCAGCTAACTCGATCACTTCGGCGGCCGAAGCTACATAACGCCGGCTAGGTGGACTGGTACACTGGTACTAACGCGCTCGGCCTAGCTACCCTTGCGGGGAACTCCAGATCAACACGGTTCGAGCGGGATTTTGCCTTTCCCTTCACTTTTCCTCCTTTACCATGTCCAGGCATGGCTGCTTGGGTTGGTTTGTTGATGTGTTGTGATGCGAACCGATGTGGTGTACGGTTTGGATGAGAATGATCGTTACTAGTGATCCCCGATAATCGTTCGATTAATCGATTAATCGAATACTTCATACAGAAATCGATTATTAATCGAACGAATACTGCACAACCGATAATCGAAGCGAACGAATAATTTACGTCGATTAATCGATCCAAATCCAGAGAGAAAAAAACATACGCGGCTGCAGTTTTATCTTGAAAATCAATCATTATCTTTGACGCTCCCCTAAATTCGTAAACAAAGCTCAATTCCGTCAACGCGAATTGAGCTTCGTTTACGACTTTAGGGGAGCGTGAAGGAGAAAAATAGATTTTCAGGCGAAATGAACACTTTTTTGATTCTAGATGGCTTTCTAGCAAACGAGAAATGTTAGTCTAAATAATTATTTCTCCTAGTGTGACGATTAATCGATTAATCGATTATTTGGGGCGACTAATCGTATCGAATAACAAACTGCTGAAAAGTATTCGAGTAGCTGATGAACGATTAATTTCAAAAATCGGGGATCACTAATCGTTACGGCAGCGGAGCGGGGATTTTTAAGCTGACTGGCTGGCTCGAGAATTACGCATGTGTGAGACTGCGACCAATGTTACCCTCATTTTTTTCTTTTTCCTTTCCAATCGTGCTTCATTCTATTTCGCTGCTGCTCTGGTTGCCCGTTTTGGTCGGTACGATTTGAGGAGCACAAAATGGACCAATCAAAAATGGGCACATAGTGTATTTGGACAATGCTTGATATTTCACAATTATTCAATTATTTATCTCAAGAAAAATGAAATGTTATTCGTTATGATAGATGCGTAGATATATTTCCTATCAATTGATGCAAAAACCTTTGCGATCTATTGAGAAATGCTCGAGTTATAAGCGTTCCAAATCTTGCATTTTTTCCTACTTGTTCAGTGCCTAGATTTCCATTTCACCCCCTATATCTTCCGGTTAGACGTAGTCCTACGTCAAAATGTTTGAAAGAATGAATAGAAGCACTTAGCTCACGAAAATAACGCATTGTCATTGTCTTGGCAAAACTTGAATCCTCAAATCTATCCCATTTTGTTGACACTTTGTTGATACTTTCCTTCAGGATGATCGAGTAAACATTCTTACCCAATACACCATCGATGAAAGCCAAATTCCTCATACATGCACCTTCATATCATCCCTCCACCATCACATTGCTTTTAGATTGTTTTTACGTTTAATTCATCGTTAGCTTCTTCCATACGAAACGATAACCATCGGAGTCAAAAATAGCAAATTAGGTCCCATCTATGGAAATAACATCTTACCAGTTATAAACTCATGTGTTTCATGCTGTTTGGAATAATCAAATTGGAGTTACTGATCTTTTTTTTTTTGCTGAGAAACGGTTTGTGCCTCTGTGCTCGGGCATTCAAGTTGCCCTTCCTAGGCACATTACAAACTTTTTGTTTGCTCAATTTGGTTTTTATCGATGGTGTAATGAATCAGAAAGTTTACTTGAACATCCTAAAGGTGTAGTATGTAGCAAAGTGTGGACAAAATGAGAGGGAATCGAGGATTCAAGTTTTGCCAAGACAATGACCCAGAGCTCAAGACATATGAAGTTCGCACATGGTTACATTGCAATTACTCAAAAGTTATTGATATTCCTCCACAATCTTCTGACATCAATCCCAGCAAAAAACTAAGAAGGTTATCTGTGCAGGAAATTTAGAAACCATGAAATTTCTAAAAATAACGATTTTAAAAACCACTTCATGAAAAAATTGATGAATATACCTTCTGAATACACCAAAAAACTCGTAGATAAGGCAAAAGACAGCTAAAGATAGTTGCAATGAACAAGGGATACCATAATAAGAATGGAATTAGGAAATTGGCCAACGCCTTCGAAATCGAGTAGAGATTTCAATCAGCATACGATTATGAGTTTGAGTAAATTTTCATACATTAGCACATACATTCGCCATATTTAGAGAAATAAAAACCATTATCCTGAAAACATTTGCACTCAGGGGAGAGTCTTTGTCGCACCCGGGGCGGAAAAGTCGATTTGCCACCGTTTGCCACCACCCACCGTCAGAAATCATATTTATCCAATTTCTTCATATAAATTCGATTCATTCTGCACCCCTAAAATCGTGCACTCGGGGCGGTCCTTCCCCTCCGCATCACCCAGTCGACGCCACTGACGTTATATTGTGATAATGATTCTCAATTTATTTCTGCTCCAACTAGGCAGTAGATGTGTGTTCGGCCTTTCGATCTGGGCTTGCGGTTCGGCAGTTTCCCTATCTAGTCGCTCCAAGGCTACTTGAAAGTAAACTTGCACTCAAGGGCTCAATCATCACTACAATTACCAACGATTCCAATACAACCCGTGGTTCAGACAATGAGTGGATACGCCTCGCCTACGTGAACTTAGCGCTACCCGTTCGGTTGCTAGTTGATAACCTGCAAGACCATCTGACCTGCCCTCAGCGGCTCAGGCCAAACCCGTGGTTCATTGATTGATATGATATGCCTCATCTGATTCATATCCAGTGGGCCTAAAGCTACCTGAGATGTGGCAGTAGCTGACTCTCATTTGTTCTGAGTTTCCCCCGTTTCCCCAAGAAGTCGGTTGGATTGAAGTATATAGTGTAGAATATAGTAACTATCTTCATTTATAAGAATGGCCATCTGAACTGTGTCGTTGTGTCCATGCGCGAAACATTCAAAAAACCAAAATTTCCAGTGTTTCATAACTATAGAACCAGATGCAAAAACTCTCACTCCTTTACAAAACAAACGTCAACACACATGAATTACAATAAATTTCTATCTCGTAGGTCATCCTTAGTTCTCAATCAGTTCAAACGACACATTCGGGGTGGTTTCGACTAAGCTGCGCCATGTTGTAGTGTATATCTCGTTCTACGCAGAGGATACTGCTCGTTTAATCTCCTCAAATCACTCATACTGCAGGTAAACTGCATCTACTATTCGTACTCATAAGTTCTTGATAGGGTTTTGATTTGGAAAGCAAGCTGACCAGTCCAGAATCTGGAGCCCCTATTCTTTGAATTATGCCATGACATTCCGGATTTTATGAATTGATGCCAAATTACCCAACTATCACGGTGTTTTTTATACAAATACAGCAGTAAGTGATTCTGAAGTACTTCGTTGCTCTTCTGACTGTTCACTCGTGTTGATGGTAAGCTATTCAAACCAGGCCTTTCTGAGATAATTCTCCCCAAACCAGAAAAATATCATCTCCAAAGCTGCAGGTTCAAAACTAGTGAGGAAACTAATCCCATGGGCTTCATTATTTTGGGAGAACTTCTCGGATAAAAAGAAATTCAACTTGAATATAATTTATTCATACTGCAAGGACTTACGTGTCATGTAACTTTTCAACTCGTAACTTTGCAGGCGGCAGTTTGATGGTTTGAGGAAAATATTTTCAAAAAGACCTGGTTCAAATAGATTTTCATCAACACGAATGAACAGTCAGAAGTGCAATGAAGTACTTCAGAATCATTAACTTTTGTTTTTGCATCAAAAACATAAAATCCGGAACGTCATGGAACGGTTTAATGAATAGGGGTATGTGACATGTCTTCACATACTTTATAATATCTTCAAAATGTCTTCACAAAATTAAATGTCCTCGACGTAAGTTAAATGTCTTCAAAATGAAAACATATCTTCAAATCTGGCATCTCGGGCTGAAGCATTACATCCAGGAATGCCATACAAACAGATTTTTCTGTATAGCGTAAATTATATTTCAAAGATTCCGTTTTGATTCCATTGTAGAGTTTCAAAATGTTGCGAATACATTCAATTTGACGCTATTTGCAAAAATAAACATTTTTCATGAATTGCTGCTCATATGATTTCTTTCAGTAGTTAAAGAAATGGCATCACTGCCAGTGTATGATGACGGATGAAAACTTAACGATTTCATCACGTTTGAGTTGCCTCAATGTGCAGAGCTGAGTTGGAGATGCGATTGACATCACCAGCATAGATCGAGTTGCGGTTGCCCAATGTGTAGAAGGCCTAAGTTTCTTTCCAAATTAGGTTGCCTAGTGTGCAGATGAACTTAGAATACATTTAAGGTGTGTTAATAAAATATGTAAGTACAGTAAATTACATTGAATGTGACAATTATATAACTGGACAGATCTGTAATACGACACGTTGATCCAACGTAAATTCGTCAATTGGCGATCTAACGCAAAACGTAAACGATCGGTGAGACATCTGGATTTTGTTTTTGAACTAAGAAAATGATGGTAATGTAACCTAAAACTCAAAAACAAATCACGTATATTTTACTTCCGGGCTTTCCAAGGTAGTTCTCACATGCAGGAATTGTACATTTTTCTACTTGTGTTTGATTGTGCTCTCGAATTTCCTTCTTTAATTCAACCATTGTCAACATATTTATAGTTTTCACTACTGAAAGAGGTAAATAAATAACATGTTATATATAAAATTGCGCAGAATTAAATTTCTTACAAACTCATCGCAATCAAATATTCTTTTATGATTATAACATTGTAATTTGTGGAAAGAACTACAAACCTTCCATAAGCTCACATGGCAAAATTTAAAAACATCATCACTTTCACCGCAGCGCCGCCTAGGTGTAGATTTGTACGTTAGATCGCCAATCCCGAGTGAAATTACGAATCTTCCCACCAGGGCGGTATAATAAGGTGGAACGTTATGTCAGAACTGCTGTTCAGCCATTACTTGAGTTCGAATTGACAGCGGCCAAACGAACGGCTAGAGTTTTCCGATAAAGAGGATGGCATGCAATGAGGAGCTATGTGTTTGCTGTGCATAAACGTTGGTTTTGTTTATTTGTTTACGCTGTTGGCATCATTGTTGTGTTTCGGTGACTGCTGCAAGTTATTGTCTGCATTGCTGTTTTACGGGACGTGAGGGTTGTTGCCGTTGCTTCTGGGAATGGCAACTCAGCGATTGTGGGAGCTTTGCTAGTGGGTATATGAAAGAACCACTACCGGCGGGCTTGTGCCGTACTGCTTTAGTTGGAGACTCACCTGATCGATCGGGTTGTGAGACACAACAGCTAGTTCGACTGAAACCGGCCCAGCGTAGGTATATGTTGGTGGGGACCGCTATGTAGCATAAAAATTAAACCTGCTTCGTTTATAAACAAAAAAAGTCGCTGTCATTTTTCATCCCTTCTCGCATCTTCCATGTCTTATCTTCATACTGTCGAAAACGAACTACCTGTCAATTTCAGCTCCTTGCTTCCCACCTACCTAAACACACATTTATATACCCACCTCGGTAATATTATGTTTACCCCTTAGTTTGGCCCCGTATAAATGGATGTACGATTGTAAAACGTCACTCAGTTTCAGTTTCTTTCCTTTCGCCGTGCTGTAGTTTGGAACAAATTTTATTTCTAGTGCTCAAGTAGAAGAAAAAAACCGAAATGTCGGACAGCAGTGGCTCGGATAATGATAGTGTGATATCCAACAGGTCGCGAAAAAGTGGAGTGTCGAATAGAAGCCGTTCGATGTCGCGTTCCGCTTCCAGGTCAGTGTCGCGTTCTCGCTCCCGATCTGCGTCACGATCCCGTTCCCGTTCCGCGTCGGGATCCCGATCCGGGTCAGATGTCGAACAACCGAGGCCAAAGAAAAAACGCAAAATGTCCGCTGGGTCAGACGACGAAGAGGAAGCAGAAGATGAGCAAGAGCCGGAAGGAGAGGACTTGGACTCGGAGGAGTTCGAAGATGACGAAGACGATGATGATCGCCGCGGTGGGAGGAAGAAGAAGAAAAAGGAGCGCTTTGGTGGTTTTATCATTGACGAAGCTGAAGTAGACGACGAGGTGGACGAAGACGAAGAGTGGGAGGAGGGAGCCCAAGAGATTGGGATTGTTGGGAACGAGGTGGAAGAATTTGGACAAACAGCGCGTGAAATTGAAAATCGACGTCGTGGCACTAATTTGTGGGACAATCAAAAGGAGGATGAAATTGAGGAATATCTGCGGAAGAAGTATGCCGACGAATCGATTGCCAGGAGACATTTCGGCGATGGAGGTGAAGAAATGTCCGATGAAATTACTCAGCAGACTCTTTTGCCGGGAATTAAAGATCCAAATTTGTGGATGGTTAAATGTCGGATTGGAGAGGAAAAGGCTACCGTTTTGCTGTTGATGAGGAAATTTCTTACGTATTCAAACACAGATGAGCCGCTCCAAATCAAAGCGGTGGTAGCGCCTGAGGGGGTCAAAGGATATGTTTACATCGAAGCATACAAACAGACTCACGTTAAGTCAGCCATCACAAATGTGGGCAATCTTAGGATGGGTATCTGGAAACAGGAAATGGTCCCCATCAAAGAAATGACCGATATTTTGAAGGTAGTGAAGGAGCAAACCGGTCTCAAATCGAAACAGTGGGTTCGACTGAAGCGTGGTATATATAAGGATGACATCGCTCAGGTTGATTATGTTGATTTGGCCCAGAATCAGGTTCATTTGAAGCTCCTTCCACGTATTGATTACACTCGTTTGAGAGGCGCTCTGAGAACGACTTCGTCCGAAAATGATGAAAACAAGCGCAAGAAGAAACGCCGTCCTCCAGCGAAGCCATTCGATCCGGAAGCAATCCGCGCAATTGGCGGAGAGGTAACTTCCGATGGTGATTTTTTGATTTTCGAAGGCAATAGATATTCACGAAAGGGTTTTCTGTATAAAAATTTTACGATGTCAGCAATTTTGGCTGAGGGCGTTAAACCAACTCTAGCAGAATTGGAGCGCTTCGAGGAGCAGCCAGAAGAAATCAATATTGAATTGGCTGTTTCTACTAAGGAGGATCCCGTGTCGTCGCACTCGTTTTCAATGGGTGACAATGTTGAAGTTTGTGTTGGAGACTTGGAGAATTTGCAAGCCAAAATTATCGCCATTGACGGAGCACTCATTACGGTCATGCCCAAGCACGAAGACTTGAAAGATCCTCTCATATTCAAGGCTTCTGAATTGCGAAAATATTTCAAAACCGGCGATCACGCAAAGGTTCTAGCTGGTCGCTACGAAGGTGAAACTGGTTTGATTGTTCGTGTGGAACCTCAACGTATTGTACTGGTATCAGATTTAACTATGCACGAACTGGAAGTTCTCCCTCGCGATTTACAGTTATGTTCTGACATGGCCACCGGTGTGGATTCGCTTGGACAGTATCAATGGGGTGATTTGGTACAGCTGGACGCCCAAACAGTGGGCGTTATCGTACGCTTGGAAAGAGAAAATTTCCATGTTTTGGGAATGCATGGCAAAGTGATGGAATGCAAGCCCACTGCGTTGCAGAAGCGCCGAGAGCATCGAAATACAATAGCATTGGATGCAGATCAGAATCAGATTCGTCGCAGAGATATTGTGAAAGTTATGGAAGGCCCACATGCTGGTAGAGATGGAGAAATCAAACATTTGTACAGAAATCTAGCCTTTCTCCACTCGCGGATGTATACCGAAAATGGTGGTATCTTTGTATGCAAAACTAGACATCTCCAACTTGCTGGCGGAAATAAATCGCAGGCTAACGCTCTGATGCCGATGGGGCAGTTTGGATTCATGTCACCACGAATACATTCGCCTATGCACCCATCCGGAGGACGTGGCGGACGCGGAGGGGGTGGAGGCCGTGGTGGTCGTGGCGGGGGAAATCGTGTTAGCCGAGACCGGGAAATTCTTGGCAAGACTATCAAAATCACTGGAGGGCCATACAAGGGTGCTGTTGGTATCGTGAAAGATGCCACCGAAAGCACAGCTCGTGTTGAATTGCACTCCTCTTGTCAAACGATTTCGGTGGACAGAAACCACATTGTCATTGCCGGCGCAACTCCGAAAGAAGGTTCGATTTCAAGCTACGTCAGGACCCCCAGCCGAACTCCAGGCAGCAGCTATGGCGCTCAAACTCCGGTATATTCGGGTTCCAAAACACCACTGCATGGATCGCAGACACCTTCCTACGATGTTGGTAGTCGTACTCCTTACGGTTCAATGACTCCGTCTCACGATGGCAGTATGACTCCAAGGCACGGTGCATGGGATCCGCTGGTCACCAATACACCGGCACGGTCCAACGACTTCGACTTCAACATGGAAGAACAATCACCGAGTCCTGGCTACAACCCCAGCACACCAGGTTATCAGATAAATACACCGTTCGCCCCACATACTCCAGGAAATATGTTCAATTCGGAAAACTACAGTCCATATCAGCAAAGTCCCAGCCCAAGTCCATCGCCGTATCAGGCTGGATACATGGGCACACCCTCACCAAGCGGATATTCTCCTTCTCCGGCTCCACAGTCTCCGTATAATCCCCAGACACCGGGTGCCAGTTTGGACTCACAATTAGGCGAATGGTGCACTACAGGAATCGATGTAGAGATTCGCAACCATGAGGATGCCGATCTGGCTGGTCAGACAGGCATCATAAGAACGGTTAACAGTGGCGACTGTTCGGTGTTTTTGCCAGAGGAGGATCGCGTTCTTTCGGTACTATACCAGAATCTGCAGCCGGTGGTCCCAGGTCCGGGTGATCGCTTCAAAGTGATTTTCGGAGATGAGCGCGAAACAACGGGCGAATTCCTTTCGATGTCCAGCAGCAAAGAGGCGTTTGTTTCCATTAACGGCAATAAGAAGCTGATGCCGCTGAACTATCTTTGTAGAATCAAAACGGACTAGGTTGAAAAATCTAATAATCTTCGATATGTTTATAAAATGAATTTAATAAAATAGTTGCGTGACAGATACTAGAATTATTATTTTGATACATGAAACACCCAGCTAAGTTAACTGTACCACAATCCCGTTACAAACAAGGTGAGTAATTGCAACCTCAGTTGAACAGCGATTTATTTAGCCTTTGCCTCTTTTAATTTAAAAAATGGCTAAAGTTAATAGAGCAAAGATTCTTATTTAATATTACTGCCCAGGTTAGCATAGGTGACGTAATCACTTACACCAATAGGGTTCGCAAAACGCATATGACCCATTCCATGAGGCTATGCACCAGAGAACCAAATTTCAAATCTAGTTTTAGGAGAAAATTGAAAGCTTTATTTGAGTAAGCACTATTTATATCATAAATTCTTTGAAACGAACTTGATTTTTATACACCAACTTTTGAGAGAGGCGAGTTTAAAAAACAACATAATTTGGAATATTTCAGGTTTTCACTATTTTTATGTTTCTTAAGATATCTATGCACTTGCTCGACCAAACTTCAATGTCTACATATCATTGGATGGATAATTGAATACTTGTTTGAAGAGCCGTTGGTAGCTAGGTTTCATTTTGTAAGTTGTGAGAAAAAAGGATTTGAAAAACAGGTCTTTCAAAGCGTTGTCACGTCTCAAAAATGAAGCATTGTTTTAGTTTATCTGATGAACCTAAGTTCAAATATTTTCATACTTGGGTATGAAAATATTGGGCAAATATTTTCATCTCTGAGCAAACAATAAGGGTCAACAACCCACAAAACTTGGTTAAGATCGGTCCACAAATGGAGGAGAATCAGCTGTCTCTAGAAGTTGTTGTAACGTCACGCAAAGTATACGATCCATTCCAGCGTGATGTGACAACATTTTGACTCACTTCAAACACTTTTTTTACGTTTTCATGTATAAATCACACACAATTAAACAAGGTTATAGTAAAATTAAGGAACTTTCCTACAAGAATCATCAGGTGGAGAATATTTTATTGTAAGATTGTTTCGTCTTCCGGTTTGCTAATAATAATATTGAATGACAAAAAACAAATGAAACCCCATACGATTTGGGTATTGGTTGCGGGTGTCTTACCAGCGGAACTCGAATATCGTATTCGGATGTAATTTTTTATTTTAATTGAGGATAATGACTTCCGTTTCGTTAAAAGCGAATTTAAAAGACCGGAAATGGCATGAAATCTCACAATACGAATGGTAAATGGTAGCGTTGGCAAATAAACGTGGGTACGCGAAGAAGATGAAAAAAGAAAATAAAGATTGATAGTGAGCAGATAGGATTTAAACAAGAGGGAGATAATATTTGAGTGGCCAAAACATACCCTTAGAGCCCCGCACACTGCAGACTTTTTTTCAGCCGATAGTTTGGTCGGGTTGGGTTGCTAGTGCGCACACTGACCAATCTATCGGCCGACAAAAGTCTGTAGTCTGCGGGGGCTCTAACAAAGATTTCAAAACCATGGAGACCGACTCTACTCCCAGTAGCTTCGCTTCGATTAGAACTGCTTTGACAGTGGCCGCCAACAATCTATGGACGGTTTATTTTCTATCCATCGGGAAATCAAACCAACGAGCTTAGACATTTATCAAGTATGCTATAAAGGTCCTCGCAGGTCCTCGTATTAGTAAATAGCGCGCGCACACACTGCACACTATTTTATACGTGTGAGTAATTTTCGTGTACGATACAAAAAAATCTAGCTCACCTGTAGCGTTTGTCAAACCACGTTGAACTCAAACATCGATGCATGCAAATGTGCATGGGAGAGAGAGGAACCAATTCGTTTTGGGGAAAGTCACTTCAAAATGCAATGAAGACAACTTGACTGGGAAGAATGAAATGATATAGTCCAGTCGGTAGAGGGAGATAGCGACTAAACGCCTGAGTGAAGAAGCCAAAAGTCATTTCCGACTGACTATGGTTAGTCAGCCGACTATCCTCAGTTGACTATGACTATGCCGAGCCCTGGCTGTGGGTACTTTTGTACTCGCTTGCGTTTCTGGAAATCGGAATGTTTCTCTAACACAGACTTCAAAAAGATGCAAGCAGCGGGAGCTTTTGTACTCGTTTGCATTTTTGCAAACCGGAATGTGTTTCCCAATACAGATTCCGAAACCAAGAATTTGGGAAAATCGGTATTGCAGATACATTCAAGTCGGCAATACTTTTATACCTCCAAGCATTTTTACACTCCGGAATTCGTTTTGCTATCACGGTCTACAAAAGCGGGTACAAATGCAACGCTTTGGCTTGATTATTCAAGACTGCATTAGAAGATATCTCTTCATGTCGCCAGCTCACTGAACTTCTACCCATACCGTTTGTTGATTAGCTAACTACTACCTTCTTGAATGGCGTTAACGTTCCCTGTGGAACTTTTGCCGTCTCAACGTATGCATTAACTAGCGTCATTTATTAATGCTTAGTTGAGATTTCTTAAGCCAAATAACACGCCTTCCGAGGGGCAAACTCTAGAATACTCGTGACCACACGTTTTTTTCTGACGAAAAATCCCCCGGCCAGAACGGGAATCGAACCCGAACACCCGGCATGATAATGTGAGACGCTAACCACTCGGCCACGGGTGTACCTAGCTAACTAATACCATAATGTATGAATTGACTTGAATTGGGATTTGTTTGCAATTGAATTCGTAAATAGTTTCATTCATTCACTGGTTTAATCAATACACACAAAAGATATCTCTGCGCAGCGGCGATATCGTACCCAATGAGGAACATCCGAGGTGGGATTATTGTTAATTGAAGAAATACAATTGATTACTAAGCCAACGGCAGTCCTACGTTAACCTTGCGGTTATATCATAGATATAACCCATCCCTAATTTCTTGTGAAAACGAGAGCATCATTTTCAAAGGGCAGGCATACATTTAATTAATTTTATATACACAGTTTTGTCCCACAATCTTTCGCCATCAATCCGTCTTTAAAAACTCAATCTTCTCAAATGTCTTTTAAGCTGTAATCTTTGAAATAAATTCTAGATTGAGAGAAGAGATTTTGAAACACTAACTTCAATGTCCATTTATTCAATCCAGGTTGGTGGTATTGAGTTTTGAGTATTGACTTTTCGTATCGAATATGTATTCTCCCTAATAGAGGAACACTTTTTTTCAAAAACTGTGAAAGTAATTTAACAAAAAAAAACTGCATCTGACCATGATTTTATATTATCACTAGCTAACCCGACAAACTTCGTCCCGCCCAAAATCCACGTTTTCTTACTAAGCGCACGTTCATGGGTCTAATCGCGAAACTGTTCATTGATTGATCTTCTAATCTACCCTTTAAAATTAGAGAATTTCGACAAACTATAAAATTTCAGTACTTCTACCAAAACTCGACATTATAATATCAGATTATTTTCAGACACAATTATCGTTCAAGATTTTTCAACCACTTGCAAATAACATTCTCCGATGGAATAAATGTTTGATACAGAAAATATGATAGAATGAAGACAGCCCTTAATCGGACAATTCCTTGCTCGAGTTTTGCTCTTATCAACACATTCGGTGACGATTTTTTTTATATAGATAGAAGTTGATATAGGAGTGCGTTCTATCACATGTCTGTCCGGTGTCCGGGCATCTCATGGAGATCGGGGGCTAGTACCCCGTCATCTGCTGTTGGTTCACCCAGGTCACTTCCACTTCCGCTTTCGCTCGCTGCGTTGCCATTCAGGTGCTCGTCGAAGTACTGCTTCCACCTGCGAATAATTCGCCTTCGTTCGTTATCAGGTTTCTTTCACGTCCTTGCATATGTCGGCTTGCGGCACATACGCTCCGCGGGATTGGTTAGCCTTTTCGTAAAACTTCCGTGTTTCATCGACACGAAACAGCTTATCCAGCTGCTCATGGTCACGATCCTCCTGTTGGCACTTCTTTCTTCTCAGAACCGCAGTCATGTCGTTCCGTGTCCGTCTGTGTTTGGTCAAATTCTTTCTCGTCCGGACGCTCAGGTAGTTCGCCTAGGTACGATTTTTCTCCGCTACCGCTGCCTCGCATTCCCCGTCATACTAATCGTTTCTGCCGGTCGTACTTGGGGCTACCAGTCCCCGGGAAGCTGCAAGGCTTACGCATCGTTGGCCGTTGTGGTTCGTCTCGGTGTGCAGACTGTCATGTCCGATCACCGGCTTGTACATATCTTCCCTTCCGATCTGAACGTTCATATCCCCGATGACAATCTTGATATCTCGACGCGAACAACTGTCGGAGACATACTCCAGCTGCACGTAGAAGGCTTCCTTCTCGACATCGGGTCTTCCTTCGTTCCAATGGGCCAGTTCCCATTGATTATACTGTAGTTGTAAAACCGCAATACACACATCCAGCCGCTGATCGCCTGCCACATATCACACGACTTTGCATCTAACCCAACTAAATAAAGCCAGTATGCAGCTCATTTTTTGTGCCACCACTCTGATAGGATTGGGCCCTGCGGCCACACATCCTTCGTACGTTCTCTCCTCCCCGGCAAAGCTCTTGCAGTGCTACGATACCAAAGTGACGGGGTTCAAGCTGATGCATCAGGAACCTGCCGTTGCCGATTGTTCCGATCCATATTTCCTTCTTGATTATTCGTAGTAATATGTTTCTCATCATGCCACCTTACCGTGACGGGACTATCGTCTTGGGTATAGCTGGCGAGACACAGCATTTCATATTTCAGCCGCATCTCTAGAGTACCACCGCTGTTTGAGACGCCCCTAACCTGGAGTGCAGCCGCTCCATTGTGTAACTACTTTACATCCTTCACATGTTGGGCATACGTATTACATTGTGTTGAATGCGTAGCTTGAGCTGAGCTTGAGCTTGTGCATTCTCATTGTGCAAGTTTCGGTGAATCAAGCTTTAAATAGTCAATAACGACGCCGTCCACGTCCTTACAGTCACCAGGAGAAGGGAAGGAATGTTAGTATGATATTAGCCGAAGACCAGAAGGGTCGCCTCTATAGCGTGGTTCCCTAGCGATTATCAAGCAAAGGCTTTGTACCCTCTGCTATGGTTCTCAATAGTTTCAGGTTATTTTTCGGACATGCTGCTATAGCGATCCGTCATTCGCATTCAGACGGAGTTACATAGCAACCAAAAATTGTATTCCTTTACTGTGTTTAAACAGTTATACGAGAATCCTGTTCAAAATATAAATAGCAATCAATCATACGAATATTAAAAAAAATGTGAAAAAAAATGTAAATACATTAATAAAACAATGATAATTTTTCAATACACACTTTTTCAACCTGGTTTTCAACATCAATTCCAGATCATCTCTCATTTTCAACCGATGTCGAAGCGAAGGAAGAAGAAATTGGTCCCAGTAATTGTCTCTGCAATGGTCCGTCCTGTATCTGCTGTATAGATTTCAATATGGCCTACATCGATCTCGGTGGTCCAGGTAAGACCCGATAATTAACCCGCTAATTTGAGTTAGTACAATTTTTGTTTGTGTTGGAAATAGGCTGCGTTCGACTAAAATATATCTCGGCGGAGGAAGGCATCGCATTGAACGTTTCGTACGGTGACAGTGTACTGCACAGCCAACGCGTGAAAGGACCCGATCCGGCACCAACTTGTTTAAATATGTTTGCCCAGTTGGCCCAAATGTGCGCCCGATTCCGTGAACTCTTGCCGACCGACGATGGCCTTAGAGGCTGTCTGCAACTGGAACCTATGCTGCTAGGAGAAGTACAAGTCGAACTCCCTCTTGGCTGCTTCCGAATGGGTCCCAGCGGAGTGGAGCTTATTAAATCATCTGAAGAGGAGATCAAAGAACAACAACCACAAGAAAGGTATGAGATGAGCAATTTCAAATTAAAAAACTTAATTGAACGCTTTTATATTTTTTACAATTCAGTACTGATGCTGCACCAGTGATCACCGAAGAGAAAAATGTGGGAGACGAGCAAAATTCAATTTCTCCTGCGCAAAACGTTACATCCCCACTGTCAATCCTGGATAATTTATCAACTGCGGATATTTTAGCTGCGGTTAGTGAGTCAACGGATGAAGGTATCGCGATGATCTCTAACTGGTTAGGTCTAGGAGTGAATAAAGAACAAAAGCCAGAGCAGAGCGAGAACTTGGACGGAAGCAATAACAGTGACAAGACCGAAGAGAGTCAAAATTCCAAATAACACCATCAATAACTGCAAATGAATCATTTGGTACTGAGCGATATCGAATACTTATTCGATACAATTAATCGTATTGGGTATGTTACTTTTCATTGATGCCATTCGTTGCATCTGCAAACAGACTTTCGTCTGCTGGTGATATATAGATTGAATTATGATTCATTTCTTTTTTTAAATATTAACATTGCTAAGCTGCTAAATTATGAATAAACCGTAAATCAATCATTTGTTTTATTTTTACTGTGAGCAAAAACAAACCAGGAAAGAAAGAATTAGCTAAACTCATCAGATTTGACCCTGATTTTGAAAGATGAGCAAGTTCACCAATCCATTTTATTTTATTTATTTTTATTAAATCGTTTATTTTTACAGGCTTCGTTACATAAGTTTAAAGGAGCCAAACTTCTATCTGTATTGTTACAAGTTTATATAAACATTTTTCATTAATCCTAATGTTATTGAAGTAGAGAACCGATTACTCACGGTTTGCTCGAGTTTAGAAGGGTGACTTTTTTTTCAGGAAAAGGAAGGAATATAAGGATATGTTGACGGCGCCAGTGGTTGTGCGGTTAGCGTAACAGCCTCACAATCCGATCGGCTTGGGTTCAATCCCAGCTGGCGTCGTTGAGATTTTCTGAGGCGAAAAATCTCTGGTTACGTCTTCCTTCGGAGGGGAAGTAAAAGAAGTTGGCCCGGCTCATGAGTTGTTGAGTCTGATAAGTAGGAACAGGTGGAGTCGCCTCCCTGATGTCGGTGATTGGCACTGAAGTGGCGGAAATAGGCCGACGAAAAATAAGATAAAAAAAGGATATGTTGACAGTGTTCACACTCACATTCATCATTCATCATCAATTCTTAAGCCTATCTTACATCTAATATGTATTTACATTTCACCTCATTCTATTGTTAGTAAGAAGGGATTTGATTTCCCGCGAAGGAAAAGGAAAAGAAGAATATAAGGATATAAGGACAATCACACACGAAGATCGATAGCTTTTAGGAAGACATATATTTGGGACATTTAATCAAGATCTAACCGAGTCAACCATCTCTCACTGGCACATTGGGCTGCCTTCCACTGGCCCACGAAGAGTCGCACAGGTAGGCTCAATTTGCCCACCATGACGTAGTCAGGGAGAGCGGAACCAGCAAAAGTTACTCGAAACGAGTCTGACGGCGTGAATTTAGTTTTTCCCTCTTCTTGGGATACTTTCCCTAGTTGGCGGCTGTCCAAAAATTAACGCCCACTAAAGTCTTTTAAATTTACCAACTCCTTCCTTTATCATTTCACACGTCAGACCCGTCAAGGGACGGCACGTAGACATGATACTCTAGGGAGAATCTCTCGTCGATCACAATTGCATTTGCGTGTTTCCGATCACTCACGACAACACGCAGTTTGTTCGGTCTAACATTAGAGATTTCGACCACGGAGGAATAATATCTTGCCAGATCTTTCGAAACCTGAATGACATTGATGGATTTTCCTTTCAGTTTGGGCTGGAAAAAAACAACCCATGGGCCAACTCCAGGTGAATCTTCTGGATAGACCTTGACACGGGGAGAGGAATCAACAGAGGGGGAGGTCGATGTCGATTGTTGAGCGGGAGCAGAATCAGTAGTGCTGGGAGGTTCTGAGGGGGGAACGCGTTTAAGCGACTTCCCAGCACCCGTAGCTGGGGAGGGGGAGACAGTGGATTCGATATCCATCTCAACGCTTTCTTCCCCTTCTGCCATTTAAAATGGCAGATGTACACTTTCTTATAATTTTTGCAATTTTTTAAAATAATTCCTTCACCTATTAATTTCAGTATACTTATTATGCACATCAGTGCGGATTATTTGTTGCGGCGTGTTGATCGTTCGGTACAGCTGAACCCGCGTATCGCACCACGCGGTGATGATGTCGAAGACGGTGCTACGGCGATAACACACCAGCACACAGCGCTCGCGTGCAGGGTTTCTTCCTCTCGTTTGTTGTGTCTGCTTCAATGAATTCACTTGCAATACAGGGAACCCCGTTAGTGTCCAACACTCACTTCACCAGCCACGAAAATAACGGTATCACTTCAACGATAGACGATAACGATATAAAACCGTCCGCGGCTTCGAGCTTAGGAAGACGAAAATGAATCCATTTTATGATCAATTTACGATACACATAGACGGGGATTTGCAGAAATTGTAATTCGTTTCAAGCAGTGATTATGAATATTTATTTATTCTTTTTACAATGATGCTACATCCCTTGAAGAGATTGGATCTGATTCATAACATTGTTCCGCCAACACACTCTGTTTATGGCTGCAGTTCTCCAAACTCCCGGCTGCATCGATTCTTGCCAAGTCCTGCTCCACCTGGTCCAAACACCTCACTCGCTGGGCTCCTCTGCTTCTTGTTCCTACCGGATTCGATGCGAACACCATCTTTTTGCAGGACTGCTGTCCGGCAATCTTGCAACATGCCCTGCCCATCGCACTCCAGCGACATCCATCCTTGACGACTTTCTGGATGCTGAGTTCGACGTAGAGTTGCGCCATTTCGTGGTTCATTCTCTTCCTCCATACTCCGTTTTCCTGTACACCAACGTATATTGTTCTGAGTACTTTCGATTATGTCCATGTCGCCGGCGAAGCAGATAAACTGACTAGACTCGTTGAAAATTGTGCCCGCATGTTGAAGCCCGCTCTCCGCACAACACCTTCCAGTGCCACGTTGAAGACTACCGCCTTTTCGAAGTCCCATGTGAGTCTCAAACGATTCCGACAGATCGCCTGAGATCCGCACACTGCTCCGCACACCGTTCATCTTTGCCTGAATCAGTCCGTGTTCGTCCATGATTTTCCATGGCTGTCGTCGGTCGATTGTATCATATGCGGCCTTGAAATCGACGAAGTGTATAGGGACCTGTAAGGACCAGCTTGGAGCAAATTACCCCGTCCTTCAACTCCTTCCATTCAGTAATTTGAAGAAAAATTGTAGAATTTGAATCGTGCTTGTCAGGCGTCAATGCTCTGATTGAGTGATTTTCGGGTGTGAATAAAATCTAAACCACCGAAAAATCACAACTGAGTGCCGATACTCAGAAAGAAATAATACTGACCAGTTTAGACTCGCTAAACTATGGTTAATGTTCACATAACGTATATGCATAACGTTTTGTTTTTTGTGTCCCGCATATTATGTCCAACAGATTTTGTACAGTGTACCTCAGTCGAAATGCCGATAAGGCAGTCAGGTTCTATTGTAACAAACAATATTGTTCTATTTAACAAATGTCTTTTGTTTACGTCTGGCATTTAAAAAGACGATCGAACAAAGAATTCTCTCTCTGTTTTTAGAAGTTGAAGTGGACACTACTTATTATATTACTCCGAACGAAGGACATTTCACCGCGATGGTCAATGGTCTAGACCATCTGGTCACTTTAATTTAATGGGACAAATTTCCTATAAAACACAATATTGTAACATAGTCAAACAAAAAAGTTCCGACGACCTATTGGGCTGCCTTCCAGCAATTCGTCGGGACTTTCGTACTTGCTGCTGATCCATTGTTCAGATTGTTCAGATCTTGAAGAATAGTTCGGCATCTTTTAAGTAGCAGAAAAGTGCTGCTACTCTCGCTGAATTACTCCCGCTGGTTCCATGTAGATTTAGCAGATCATTATATTTCGGGCAACCACACAAGAAGTTTTTGGCGGAGTTGTGATGTAAAGCAGAGTAGATGTAAAGGTCTCCTGTTGAATCCGTGTGAGACTGAGCAGTGACCGGTTCTCTGTCTGGACATGATTCATTGTTCTCTCATTCTTTTTACGTCGTAATACCTAATAATGAAGCCCTTGACATTCCGGAGGAATTGCCCTCTCTCTGCGAATCACCACCTTTCGGTCCAAAAGAAGCAGAAAGAGCAGAAAGAGTTGATCATGTGACCGTGTGACCGATTCCGGCAAATCGGTCGGCTGCTTCATTCCCTGCGATGTTGTTGTATCCAGAGACCCACATAAACAGTGTCGGGCAATAGGTGCTTCCTGATGGCCTGTACCTGGCCGCACCGATGGCATTTGTTGTTACCTCGAAGATGCCGGCCACCTCGGGCGAGAAAACCTGACAGATGTACGCTAGTTTCTTGCTGGAAATCATATTATTATTACCATTGCTTACCCCAAATCGAACTTCTCATGGTCCTTTGAGCGAACATCTGATCACGTGGAGACAGTTTTTTTCTGCTACGATTGCCTCGAAAGCAGTCTTCTCGCAGACCGGCCGAGCTCGCCCCGGCTCGGAAGTTGTTCCTAATACAGTTCTCGACGAGAACAGTTGGGAAGCTCCAGACGTTCCCACCAAACCAGGATTGTTTTGCTACCGGGCGAGGTTGGAATGCGCCACTCGCTGCAGGATCATTTTACTAAGGCCAGTCGAGTGGGTGAGTGGGTAGCGTTAAATGCGTCTTGTCGTCCATGACGAGCGCGATGTTCCGCATAGCACCGTCGAACGACTGAAACTAGGCTTCCGTACAATACTCTCATTCTTCTTCAGAAGTGTACGGATATTATCGATACCGGAACGGGTGTATCCAGCGGACTCAAAGTGCTAGACGATGTCCACTTTCTTCGCAACGGAATGGAGCTGACAGTACGCGCCTACCATGGAGCGCAGTTGCTTTACTGTTTTCATCATAACATCCGCAGTTCAAATGATAGAACTGTCAAATTTTGTTTGAAAACTCATGGGTTACTATGATTTACGATGCACAAGTAGTCTCATCACCAGGTATTCAGGTGAACGCAATTGGCAAATTTGTCCATTTTTTTTTATGCAAGCGTTAAGGGAGAATGCTAGAAAGTAATCCTAGAATTATTTTCTAGTCGTAAATCATGAACTCAATAATTCTGTCGGTGCATTCGTTACCAAAACCTCACCCAAGAGATTACTTTGAGACAGATTACCAATCGGATTTCTTCTCTAAACAACGGTTAGCCTTCAGAAAGAAAAAAAATTAGTAATAAATAAAAATAATAATTAAGTTTGTAAAAACATATTTCTACATCGACGTAGATTGACATGAAAATTGAATTAAATTACTTTATTTACCATCTTTAAATGTCATTTACAAAATAAATTCTATAGACGAGTCGCTTGTTTGTTGAATGCTATCTAGTTTAGTCAGCTGAAGATAGTAATGACAAAATATTATCTGTTGCTAGCGTGTTAGTACCCTAAAATAATATATTGCAATCGACTGCAATATCACGCAGAAATATGTTTTAACCAAGTGATAAAACATAAAATAAATCCAGTGGTATGCATTGTACAAAATTATGTTTACTTCAGCGAATGCTATATGTCTTATGCATATATTTCAATGTCTTCCACAAAATTCAATATTTTCTTCTGAGAGAATAAAATGCATTCATTGTGTCTCGCAGAAGCGTTTAGATGGATGCAAAGATAAAAGAAAAATTGTAGCGCTACGCTTCCTGGCGTGATCCCGACTGAGACAAACAAACGTTTATTGTTTGTAATTACCAAAAAAAAATTGTTGAATTCCTAAGACTTAAAGCTATTTACTCGCTATATATATGTCAACTACAACCATACTCATTCATTGAGTATGCCTTAATACTAAACTGAAAGATCGCACTCCATTTTATGACGATGATCCTATCATTGTTATATTTAAGGACTCGCAAAGATTTACGTCGCAACGCTATTGTCATTGCTCATCTTCGCCGTAATGGTATCTGCTTTATTTCGGTCTTCTGCTTCGAATTTGTTCTCGGTGTTGTTTCCATTTTCTTCTCTATACGAGTCGATATCTGTATGAAGATATGAATTTACTGTGTGTTCCAAGCTCATAGGATTGTTTTGTTTTATTTTTGAAATACCTGCTTCATCAACGAGTAGGAATAACTCCTCCTGACTCAAATGCTTAGTGGCTTGTTCAAATTTATTCACGTCTTCACAAAAAGCTTCCCAAAATGGCACAGTTCCGTCGGGAACCGGGAACATAGTCTGAAAACATCATCAAACATTAGTTTGTGAATTCGTTAACGTTCTCCATACATACCTTGAACTGATTATAGATTTGTTCGGCCTTAGTACGAATTTGTTGTGCTTGGAAATCGAATTTAATTCGCTCTTCATCGACCATCTTCCACGCTTTTGCGTTACCCACATATTTTCGCAAACGTTTCATAGTCTCCACACAGTTTGGGTTCTTTTTCAACATTGTGGGCGTCACTTTCAATTCTGTAACGATATTGTATTGTTACCATATTTTCAGCCATACAAATTGTATGGCTGAAAAATTGTTGTGTGATACAACAATAATGAAAACTTACTCTGGTATCGATCCATTAGCTCGACACACTTCTCCGGGTCAGCTTTGGCCAATCCTACGCAAGATTTAATATCCAAGTTCAATTCCACCAATTCACGTTCCAATCTAAGAAAATACACCCGTTCACCTTCAATTTTTTCTGCAAAAATATGTTGTTTAATTTTTTCGAATTAAAATTAGCTTAGTTTTAAACTACCGAAATAATTGGGCTTCTTCGGTGGAACTGCGGGTGAAACAGTTTTTTCCTTCGGTGTTATTGCCCTTTTCTTCGCTGGCGAGGGAGCAGCCGTTGAATCATCTTCTTCGTTATCCAAAAATCGTTTTGGTTTGATTTTGCGTCCACTGCGGCTAGTCACTTCAGGTTGTTCTTTTACAGGACTGCCCGACAATGTTTGAGTTGATTCTTTGATCGGTTTTTCCTCACTGGTTACATCCGTGGAACTCTTTTTGTTATTTGTTGGTGCGGATGAACTGTTATTGTTGTCAACTACTGCCGGCTGAGCTTTTCTGGGTTGTTTCTGATTTTCGTCCTTGGCTGGTTTCGTGGTGAGGTTCGATTCATTACGAGTTTCCTCTCCATTACGAGTTTCTTCTTTCTCAGGTTGTATGCTTTGATCGATAACTGTTGAATTTGCAGATATTCGAGATGCATTAAAACTAACCTATAAGTACAATAAAACATTGGCACATTACTTAAACATTATAAGTCAACAAAAATGAATAAATTTAATATCGATTGGCTTTAAACATTGGCAATACGGCACATTTCACTTTACTTGCCTCTGTAGATTGTACAGCCTCTTCTGCCTTGCCATCATTATTTGTCGATGAAGGAGTAGGACCGGATCCAAGCTGTAATATAGAGAAAACCATTTCAATGTTCCTATACTCATTTGCCACAAATAATAAGTCAGACAATATTCACTTTTATACAGTTTCACGAAAAAAAAACTGCACGATTAAAATAGAATTCTAACTTAGAACTCACCGTAATAGGGCTGGGGTCTTCTCCGTTCAAGGCAGACTCAATCTGGAGAATGGCTTCTTTGAATCCCTTACGTTTCATAATCTTTTCAGTTGCATATTTTTCCTTCGTTTCTGGGTAAGCGAACAAATCCTCCAGCTTTATGTTAGCCCTGGAAAATTTGACAAAACACTTTGTTTACTAACAGCACAGCATACATCACCAAGGAGTCCATCTTTAATTTCGTGTCTTTTGCTGTACTTCCACTCGGTACTCCGCCATCTAGTCGGGGCTAGGTGGAGATCGAGTAGCGCAATTTGCCGTATTATTTATAAACTTTTTTAAGAAGGAATAGTGCCTAACTCACGTTTCACCCGTTCCGTAGAAATAGACGTTGTATTTGCTCTTCTCAATTTTGGTGATCTGAAAAAGACCTTAAGTCAGAATAAAGGGAAGCCACCATTTCAACAAACACTCACCTTCGCTGGCCAAGGCGGGTAACCCTTGACTTTGGCGAACACCAAATCGCCTATTTTGAATGATTTTTTCGAGGCAACCATAGTTGTTTTCCTGCACTGAACAATTCAGAATTAAAAAAACCAGCCGTTGTGCAGCTCCTAAACGGCGATAAACTAGATAAAAGCGGGACTACATTAACTGACTATACGCTTTAGAGTAGCTGATGTTGCGCTTTACCTGCTTGAATGTTTCTGGATGCTTTTCACTAACCATAGCACGCACTCACACAATTTACTTTTTCATGAAGCAAGCGACGTTTTCTGACGTAAAGGTTGTGTTTTCCGACGGGCCATAACTTTTTTTTTCACCAGATGATGCATGGGCATCCTAGGCATACACTCAAAACAAATTGAACAAATATTGCAAAAATTATGGTGGGCCAATTTGCAATCACTACGGTTATCATATTACTTTATTAGTTCAGTTTAGTTTAGTGAATTATATTTGATATGATTCCCTGTGTTAGAAACATGTTACATATTTTTATGCAGAACGTATATCTTCAGTAGAAGTGCTAGTAGTAGCACTACTTCTAATATCTTAACTGCCGTTGTCCCATGTTTTAGAACCAACCAAGATGGTAGAGTTAACAGGTGGCTCGTAATTTACACTCTTTAGAAAAGACGTATGAGGAATGGCAAGACGAAAAGTTTGGATTTGTTTATGTTATTACTTACGTTGATATGGTTACATTTGATTTCGTCGAAGTTATTTGAAGCAGAATAATAAATAAACAGTTGTCGTTGAAAATAGTAACCTAGTAACCTTTATGCATATGCTTCAGCCAGCTGGCTCGGCTAATGTGATTCATGGAATGCTTTGATCGTGGTACCGTCACTGGCGCATAATTTGCAGCTTTGTTTTTTGTGCTGGTTCATAACGGTAATAAACCGTGCCGGCGACACTGTAGTCAATGTTTAGTGTTGTTTGGATACCATCTATGTAAATGAATTCAAACTTACGGGATACGTCCGAACGGCAATTCTGACATTACGTTTTACCTTCCACTTCACTTTCCTTGGAACCAACAACTGACAAAAGCACAATCAAAGTTTTCTAGCACATTTGTCTACCAGAAGCTTTAAGTATTTCAGTTTAACAATACACCGGATTTTTAGATCCCCTCACTTCAATCAATCAAGCTTGATCACTGGTTTAAACATTCATGGTGAGACAGTTATGCCTGTAGGATCTGGCATCACTGCAAGAGTGGTGAGAAAAGGTATAGACACCTGAAGCGAAGAAAGAGGGGAGAAGCGAGTGAGAGTTCGGACTAGAGGTGTGCAAATCAGCTCATCATGATGAACAGCTCTGATCATATCAGCTCATCTAAATGAGCTGTTCTTTATGAACAGCTCTTCAGCTCAGTTGTCAGTGCCGACTTTCAATTTGGGTCCCAAACTCGATAGCCACGAAGCCAGTTTGAAAATGTTAAAATTCAAATGAAATTTTTCACACCATATTATTAATTACTTGAAACACGTATTCCAGACTATTATTTACAACAGACTCGGCGAGTACAACATTTCCGACATTTTTACTGAGGCTTTACATTACAATAGAAAGTTTTCTTCAAAAAAAAAATCTTATGAGATTTTTGCACCGCCTGCAAACAAAGTGTTTTTCATTGAAATAGAATACTCATTTGATACACAGAAGTTAATTTTCATTAATAATTTGAATTTTAAAAACGTGTTCATTCTGCCTGAGAGCCAATTATTATTTTTGGCGCCCCCTAAACTGGTAAACAAAGCTCAATGCCGTCAACGCGAATATAACAGTTGAAAAGACGAGGGACAAATGAAACTAAACTGATGTCTTAACACGAAGAGCGAGAGACGGTCAGTTCATTTGAATCTTACAGCTCACACACTCTCTTCAATTCTACAGCTCTTTTCTCTCCTTCATCATCATCAAAGTGAGCTGAAGAGCTGTTTGATTTTTTTTGCGAGCTGTTCCGCGTCAACTCACTTCAAAGAGTCGATTCTTCGGAACAGCTCATGAGCGGATGGCACATCTCTAGTTCGGACACGAAGGTCGTGAAAAGATTACGCTCTGTGGATAATCCAATAAAAAGTTAATAAAAAAGATTGAGGTGTTTTTAATTCTACAAATTGGCGACGAGAAGAAAAAAAAACCAGAGTAAGTTGTGAGGATAAAATTTATAGTACAAAATGTTCGGGAAACAAATTTTTTTTCATTGTTCCGGAGGTGGCTTTCTGAAATGCCAAGATGGCGAAGATGGTGTTCTGCAAATTTTTCTTTATTCTTTTGTTTTTCGTGGAAAGGAAAATTAGGCTTTGATGCTTGCTGAAAAAAAACATTGCCGCTGTAAGAAAACAAAAACAAGATGTCGTTTATTGCTGCTTACATGTGTATTGGCGGGAAGGATTGTTTTTGTGTATTATGACGTAAACTGCTACGCGAATGTATTGACGTTTTTTTTCTGAAATGTGAACGGTTTGGTGAAATATATTCAAGGATTCGATGGATGATCTATTCAAACAGCATTACTCGTGCGTGAATGTAACTTCAATGAAATTCGCAAGGAGCGATGAATTTGTATAAGGCAAAGAAAACTTCTGAGAGGTGAGAGATTCGCAAGGGGCGAATTATTTGCATGGGGCAAATATGATTCACAAGGGGTGAGAAAGATTCGCAATGAGCGAATAATTTGCATGGGGCAAATATGACTCACATGGGGTGAGTGAGATTCGCAAGGGGCGAATAATTTGTATGGGGCAAATATGACTCACAAGGGGTGAGTGAGTTTCGCAAGAGGCGAATAATTTGCATGGGGCAAATATGACTCACAAGGGGTGAGTGAGATTCGCAATGGGTGAATAATTTGCATGGGGCAGAATATTTGGAAAAGTCGAATAAGATTCGATTGATGTTTTAATTATGAAGATAGTTTGAGAATAAAGTTTTTTTTTGCGTATTACTGATCTTACGTTTTGTTGCAGATGGATGGAACCAGACCTTCACCACAGTTCCACTGCGAGGAATTGGAAAAATCGAAACTTCATCACGAGTGGAGAGATTGGAGAAGCAGTCTTGAAAGATATTTTGAAGCGAATGATATCACAGATTAGCAAAAGAAAAGAGCTAAGCTACTCTATTTGGGAGGCCCACAGTTGGATAAAATTTTTATGAATCTCCCGGAAGGAAAAAAATTTCCGTTAGTAGCCACAGAAAAAAAACTACTACGATGTGGCTATTGCAGCACTCAATAATTATTTCCAGCCGATGAGACAAGACATCCTTGAGCGCCATCGTCTTCGTCAAATGAAACAGCTGCAAGGCACAAAAGTTATCTCATTACATGGTTCGGCTCCGTCAACAAGCAGCGTTGTGCGGATTAGAGAAATATTCGAAGAAGACCCAACGAGTGTTGGTCGAGATCATGATCACGGATGTTATCGTTGAAGGTTGTCTCTTAAACGAACTTCGTCGTCGTATGTTGTTGAAAGATCGCACTTTAGATGAAATCGAAGACATTGCTGCTAGTTTGGAAGGAGTCGACGCGCAAATTCAGGATTTAACCATTAAATCCAACCAGACGGTCGAAAAAGTGTATATCGTAAAAGGAAAATCAACACATAAATTCAGTCGTGAAAGAGAATCATCCGAACATTCCTTTTGGTCTCATTACCGCGCCTGAAATATTTCAAAAGGTTATTGATGAAATTTTATGCGGATGTGATGGCACTCATTGGTATCTCGACGATATTTTTGTTGTTGGTCGGAATATTGAGGAACACAATACTAGACTTGAAAAAGTAATGAAAAGGCTAGAAGGTAGAGGGGTGCAACTCAATTGGGACAAGTGTTTGTTCAGGGCAGATGAAGTCGAGTTTCTAGGCAACAAAATAATCAGATCTGGCATAGCACCATCAGACACAAAGGTTGCCGCGATTACTAACTTCCGTCGGCCCACAAGTGATAGTGAGGTTCGCAGTTTTATGGGACCTCAATAAGTTTATTCCCAACCTTGCGACGCTAGATGAGCCATTGAGGACACTGATTAAAAAGGGAGTGAGATTCTTTTGGGAACGTTCAAATGAGAAAGCCTTCCAAATAATCAAGCGAGCCATGTCAGATGTCAAAAAGTTAGGGTTTTATAATGATGATAAAACGGCAGTAATCGCGGACGCTAGTCCCATAGGATTAGGGGCAATGTTGGTTCAAACTAACAAGTATGGAGAAGAAAGAGTTATCAGCTTTGCCTCGAAATCATTGACGGAAACTGAGAAGAGGTATTGCCAGACCGAAAAAGAGGCCTTGGCATTAGTGTGGGCCGTTGAAAAGTTTCAGTTTTATCTTTTGGGAAAGAAATTTAACCTGGTTACGGACTATAAAGCCCTGTCCTTCATTTTCTCTCCTAAGTCCCGTCCGTGTTCTAGGATAGAAAGATGGGTGCTCCGATTACAGTGTTTTGATTATGATATCGTTCATATAAGAGGAGATCAGAACGCTGCTGACGCACTTTCGCGTCTCTCCATTTCAATTCCGGAACCATTCGACTCAGCAGAAGAAATTATTGTACATCATATAGCGGCTGTGAGTGCCACCACTGTGGCTGTTACCTGGTCAGAATTGCTTGATGCTACGAGAGACGATGCAGATATTGCGAACATTTTCAAGTGTTTGGATAATGAAACCATTGATTTACTACCTGTCGCTTACCGTATTATTTCTGTAGAGCTCTGCAACGTAGGAGGCGTCCTGCTGAGAGGAGATCGCATAGTAGTTCCTGCTTCTTCGCGTAATCGTATTATCAGCACTGCACACGATGGACATCCCGGTGTAAATCTGATGAAGTCACACCTACGTACAGCTGTATGGTGGCCGAAAATGGACGCTGATGTAGAGTCATTCGTGAAAAATTGCCGAGATTGTGTTTTAGTGTCAGCTCCTGATGTTCCTGAGCCCATGCTTCGTAAAGAGTTACCTTCTGGACCCTGGGAGGATATTTCAATTGACTACCTCGGACCGCTCCCGGATGGTCAATACTTGCTCGTCGTTGTCGATTGCTATAGTCGCTATAATAACGTGTACTGATTCCAAAAATACGATTGAGAATTTGAAGAAGATAGTCAGCCGCTGATTAAAGCAGATAATGGTCCGCAATTTGCTAGTCAAGAGTTTAGGACTTTTTGTGAGGAGCACGGTATAAAACTCGTGAATACAATACCTTATTGGCCTCAGATGAATGGCCAAGTTGAGAGGCAAAATCGTTCCATTTTAAAGCGCTTGCGGATCGCGTAGGAGCTCGGTAAAGATTGGAGAGATGAGCTATATAAGTACTTACTAATATACCACGCAACGAACCACTCGGTGACAAGCCAACCGCCGTCAAAGCTAATGTTCGGAAGGTGCATGAAGAGTAAATTGCCACGAATACCAACGCACATAGACGACGAAGCGATAAGAGATGAATACAAAATTAAAAATACAGATGGGGAAGGAGTATGCTGATATGAAACGTCGAGCAGAATACAGCGATATTAAAGAAGGAGATCGAGTCTTTGTAAAGAAAATGCGGAAAGATCATAAACTGCAAGCAGATTATTCACCCGAAGAATTCCAAGTGCAGAAAAAGGTTGGATCTGACGTCGTTGTTCGTTCAGAATCTGGAGTAGAATTTCGGCGAAACGTAACGCACCTGAAAAGAGTTCCAAATAAGCCAGTAGAACCGGAAACATCGTCTCAACGATTGTCACCAAAGGATTCAGCTCATACGAGCAATTCATCAGAGATCGTTGAAGAATCTTGTCGCTCAAAACGTCAACGATCTGAGCCAGTGAAGTTCCAGGACTATATGTCCCATTAAGTTCAATAAGTTAAAGGTGGGGTTGTAGGATCTGGCATCACTGCAAGAGTGGTGAGAAAAGGTATAACCACCTGAAGCGAAGAAAGAGGGGAGAAGCGAGTGAGAGTTCGGACACGAAGGTCGTGAAAGTTTACGCTCTGTGGATAATCCAATAAAAAGTTAATAAAAAATGTGGAGGCGATCTGGCGTAGTGGTAACATCCATGCCTCTCAAACTAAAGGTCACGAGTTCAATTCTCACTCCCGACATTCTTCCAAAAATGGAAGTAAAAGTGACGAACCAACCAAATGAGTTAAAAATCACTATAATACAGATATAAAAAAAAAAAAAAAAAAAAATTAATAAAAAAGATTGAGGATTGAGGTTCTGAGGTGTTTTTAATTCTACAATGCCTAGAATACCAACATAGGACAATTTTTCATTGTTATTAGACATTCGCTAACAAGACGTACACGTGTTCTGTTAAACTTTTTTCCTTATTTGTCTGAGAATAAGTTCGTCCTTCCAAACCAGAAATGAGTGCATGATCCCTTCTGAAAACGTGACAGAAAATTCTTGTACTTGAACCGATTCATTTATTATGTATCTACAATGAATACTGTTGCGCCTAGAATATCAACATGGGACAATTGAGCTTGATGTTTTTTTGACGTAGGACTACGTCTTTCATTTCTACACCGGGGTGTAAAATCAAAGTTTCGAAAACGAAAGCGTTACGCCGGAGACCGAGATTTTGAGCGTTAATAGCTCCTAAACAACTGAACGAAATGGTATGATAAACACTTCATTCGAAAGATAAAATGTCTACGCGTTATATACTTGTTACTTTTTGATCCAAAAACTTGTTTCAATAGTCTTAAAATTGCTTTCAAAACAGGCTATTGAAATCACCAATCGGTATATAAGCGAGCGGCGCTCGGAAATCCACTCAGTTCTAATTGAACAGCGATTGGAGCATGTTGTCGCTGTTGCGGTGAAGCTCTTTATTTATCATGAAAGCGCGGATGAACGGAGTCACCAAGAGCCTGTTTGTGCACCCTAGGCCAGAAGGGAATCTATCAGGAGGAGAGTGATGCCACAAACGGTTCCCTGGGAAGACATCGCTACACACACATACACGCGCGGCTATTAACAGGTGGTTATCGAGTTGGCATTAACCACTGGTGGGCTTCCAGTATCGAGGAAAATGTGGAAATATCTAATCGTTACTGAAAATAATCTGCCAGTTCCTTTGGGAATTTTCAAAATATATTCATGTTAAAGAGTTTATTTGAATGTTTTCTATCCATGTAACACTGTGACCAAATATGTTTCAATCAAGTGCTATTAACAGGTGGTTATCGAGTTGGTATTAACCACTGGTGGGCTTCCAGTATCGAGGAAAATGTGGAAATAACTAATCGTTACTGAAAATAATCTGCCAGTTCCTTTGGGAATTTTCAAAATATATTCATGTGAAAGAGTTTAATTGAATGTTTTCTATCCATGTAACACTGTGACCAAATATGTTTCAATCAAGTGCTATTAACAGGTGGTTATCGAGTTGGTATTAACCACTGGTGGGCTTCCAGTATCGCGGAAAATGTGGAAATAACTAATCGTTACTGAAAATAATCTGCCAGTTCCTCTGGGAATTTTCAAAATATATTCATGTTAAAGAGTTTATTTGAATGTTTTCTTTCCATGTAACACTGTGATCAAATACATTTGGTTTTGTGATTTTTCAATCAATCGCAATTAACAGGATAGCTTCAGAAGATTATTCTTCCCCATCAGTAGGATATTTCCGTATCCAATATTGTATGCGCCCGCAATCGATTATTGCGCATTCGCCGAAAGTTCCGAGCTCAGAGAGTTCATTCCCCTCTAGTTTGCCTTCCAAATTACCATCGTAAACCACACCTTCTCTCGATTCAATCACACACAAAAAGCATACTTAAGCGATATTCTGGTGGTGAGACACATTCATTTTTCGTGAGGACATCGACAAGACAACATCGTTGCCTAACGTGCTGGAGGAGGTGGACGGCGAAGGATCGACACATACACGCGCAGAATTCTTTCCGTTTGGATGCCATTCAGCATCGAGAAAGTTCCGGAAAGATCTAATCATTGCTGGGAAATAATCAGCCAGTTCCTCTGGGAATTTAAAAATACATTCATGTGAAAGAGTTTATTTGAATGTTTTCTATTCATGTAACACTGTGACCAAATATTTTTCAATCAAGTACTATTAACAGGTGGTTATCGAGTTAGTATTAACCACTGGTGGGCTTCCAGTATCGAGGAAAATGTGGAAATATCTAATCGTTACTGAAAATAATCTGCCAGTTCCTCTGGGAATTTAAAATTACATTCATGTGAAAGAGTTTATTTTAATGTTTTCTATCCATAAAATATCCATATAATGCATTTGGGTTTGTGATTTGTCAATCAAGTACAGTTAGCAGGTTAGCTTCTGAAGATTATTCTTCAGAACAATGTTTTTCGTATCCTATATTGGATGCATAAAACCTTGTGCCTCCAACGTAACGCTCTCGTTTTCGAAGTCTCCCAAATATTCATTTATTCATTCATTCAGAATGGATTTAGATTCAACTTCAAACAAATGATCTCTAAATCAACGATAGTCCTACGTCACCCTTGCGGTTATACCATAGATAGAACCCACTTCCTGTTTTTTGACGTAGGACTACGTCTAACCGGAAGATATAGGGGGTGAAATGGAAATCTAGGCACTGAACAAGTAGGAAAAAATGCAAGATTTGGAACGCTTATAACTCGAGCATTTCTCAATAGATCGCAAAGGTTTTTGCATCAATTGATAGGGAATATATCTACGCATCTATCATAACGAATAACATTTCATTTTTCTTGAGATAAATAATTGAATAATTGTGAAATATCAAGCATTGTCAAAATGCACTATGTGCCCATTTTTGATTGGTCTTTTTTGTGCTCCTCAAATCGTACCGACCAAAACGGGCAACCAGAGCAGCAGCGAAATAGAATGAAGCACGATTGGAAAGGAAAAAGAAAAAAAATGAACGAAACATTGGTCGCAATCTCACACTTGCGTAATTCTCGAGCCAGCCAGTCAGCTTAAAAATCCCCGCTCCGCTGCCGTAACGATCATTCTCATTCAAACCGTACACCACATCGGTTCGCATCACAACACATCAACAAACCAACACAAGCAGCCATGTCTGGACATGGTAAAGGAGGAAAAGTGAAGGGAAAGGCAAAATCCCGCTCGAACCGAGTTGATCTGGAGTTCCCCGCAAGGGTGGCTAGGGCGAGTGCGTTAGTACCAGTGCACCAGTCCACCTAGCCGGCGTTATATAGTTTCGGCCGCCGAAGTGATCGAGTTAGCTGGCAAAGCTGCTCGCGACGATAAGAAAAGCCGCATTCGGAACAGAACACATTCGGTTCGGTGGACATCAAGACAACAGGCAGTTGCAGCGAGTGGCGAGTGGCAAATGCAATCGCAAAACGGCATCAGGTAGCAGAAGAAAAAAGTTTGTTCTTTATACAAACTGCTTTGGTGGCAAATCCAGAACAAGGCGGCATCGAGGGCGTTCGAAATGGTTTTTTTTTTCAAAACCACGAGTACTAAGTTTTCTAAATTGGAATCATTCCATAAAACAAGGCGCTTTTCAGGGCCATTAAACCTTCCAAAAAAGAGTTTAGGAAATACAGTTCAATGCTTTCTAAAACATTATCCAAAATAATAATAAAACACAAATTGATTTTTTCATAATTTGTTTGCCAGGATCTGATGAGTATGTGAATTTGGCAGTTGTTCTGAGCTTATTGATAGTTGGGGACTTTCCTGATTATTCAATTTTCATCAATTCTTAAATTGTTTCCAGATTGAAAGTACAGTAATTTACAATTAGTTCGACATTTAGCTAATTGGACGGACATGTAATGCGACTTATTTAGTTGGACATTTTTGTAAACATAGAGATCCAAATTATGACCCCACATTGAAAGTCGACACTGTACCATTGTCATCGCAAATGTTGCAAATGTGAGTGGCGCTTCGGCACGTCGCATTGAATGTAATTTACTGTACAACATGTCACAAAGCTGGATGGGAAGAAATTTTCCAACTGTGAAATCTGTGGCAAGTGGCAACAAATCGCTAAACAGGAAGGTTTAGCCGAACTAGATGGGGATATCGAGTGATAACAAAACAATAAAGTCTTTAGATTGAAGATAATTTTGTGATCCTGAAAAGGACCCTTTTTAGCCTGCATGTGAATCCAACGAGCGAACAAATCGTAATGAATGTATTTTTTTGCCATCGCTCTCTTTTAACGCTCATTCGTTCGTCTCGTTGGACTCGCCCCTCTGGCTGAGTCTGCCGATTTGTCTCTATCCTGTGAGTGTGTACCGCTAGAGTATAAAACACGCGGACCCCAAAAAAATATCTTATTTTCTTTCAAACCGTAAACCCGTGTGGTTGTACGGCATCGGCATCGTGGACGTAACAAAGGAGGACAAGTTAAGGGAAAGGCAAATCTCACTCGAACCGTGCAGGTCTCCAGTTCCCTGTTGATCGCATTCACTGATTGCTCCGCAAGGGTAACTAGACCGAACGGGTTGGTCCCGGAGCACCAGTATACCTAACAGCGATTATAGAGCTTCGGCCGTCGGAGTGCTCGAGTTGCAAAGCTGCTCACGACAATCAGAAAACCCGCATCAAGAACAGAGCAGCTTCGGTTCGGCGCTCATCAAGGCAACAATTAGTTTCAGTGAGTGGCAAAGTGTTTCTCCGGCACGTCGCATTAAATGTAATTTACTGAACAACATGTCACAAGCTGGATGGGAAGAAATTTTCCAACTGTGAAAGCTGTGGCGAGTGGCAAACGCAATAGCTAAACAGGAAGGTTTAACCGAACAAGATGGGAATATCGAGTGATAACAAAAACACAACACCAAAGGTTCTTTTCAGAACCATCAACATATTCATAAAGAGTAAACAGTAAACTAATCCATTTTTCAGGTAGATAGGTAGGTATTCACGTAGGAGAAGAAAATAAAACAATATATTTAAAATATATATTTAACAAAAGCTGTCCCCTTTGTATAGTCCTACGTCACTCCGGTTATGTCCCCGACATTACCCACCCGTCTTTTTTGTAATCTGAGTTTTTTGTGTTTTTCCGGAAGATTATACATAAAAACATCGTTCAAGATGTAGAGCACTACATTTGTCATTTTACCCAATAAATGGTTCCTATACTTTGCTCGAGTATCATAAAAACAGAAGACATAATTAATTGCTTTTCATGATCAGATCAGCATCGGTTGATTAATCCAGCTTTTCC
The DNA here is from genome assembly GCF_029784135.1 of Toxorhynchites rutilus septentrionalis. Lineage (NCBI taxonomy): Eukaryota > Metazoa > Arthropoda > Insecta > Diptera > Culicidae > Toxorhynchites > Toxorhynchites rutilus. Next base: position 180,483,263 of record NC_073746.1, read on the forward strand.
ATGATCATATCAGCATCGGTTGATTAATCGTCGATGGTGGATTAGTTTGTTTAGATAGTTTTTACCCTTAATGGCCGATCCACACAGAAGAGATGCTTCATCATGCGCGAGTTTTTATACCTGTCATCCACTGTGTCGTTCATTTGCTCACACGGGACAACTGCATGGCTATTACATCATATCTCGCATGCAGGCAGACAAGACGTTGATCCCCCACTCATTCCAAACATGTTCGCTCTATTCTACCTCATACGCATCCCGACGAGACTTTACTCCGCCAAGCTTTCACCACACCGTATGGGACAATTTTTCGACTCATCACTGGTTACCAGGCTGGAAAGCAGGTAATCACGCTCGCTTCTCTCCAGCTTAACTTGAGACAGCTCAACCCGTCGCTGTAATATCCTCGCGGTAATTCTTGTAGGTAACTATTCCAGATGGATAGGCGCCTCTTTCAATTGCCTTATATTAGGGTATTCGCTATCAAAACTCTACAGGTTAATTACAATATCAAATGTACTGAACCAAATTAGCCTCTTTAACCCTCTTGTACTCGCGCGCAAAATCGTAACTGGTATACTCATAGTAATATTGCTATTGTGTATTTTTAAGCGTTATTGGTATTCTTTCAAAGTAAAAAAACTCCAGAAAATATTTTTTCTTTAACTTCATTCAATTTTTTATAGAATTAAATCGACCACCTCATTGATTCTCGGCCTGTCAGACCGTATGCGCGAGTATAGGATGGTTAAGAAAATCCAGAGTGTCTTTTTCTTTCCGTACGTCGTTTTGTACTAGAGATGGTAAAGCGTTCATGAACTGTTCAAAAGAACTAGTTCACCAAAAAGAGTGAACGAAGGGTCGTTCTTTTTTACTGGGCAACAGTTCACATGAACTGCTTGCCCAGTTCAGAACGAACTGTGTACGAAGACTGCTGTTCCAGTTCAGAACGAACTGTTTACGATGACCGCTGGCGGAACTGTGTATACAGTTCAGAACGAACTGACCGCTGGCTGAACTGTGCATACAGTTCAGAACGAACTGTGTATGGTGATCGGTGTATAAGAGGAAGGAGAGCGAACGAGTGATAGACGAATGCTGCTGCAAAGTAAATAGTCCTCAAATTAACAAATGGAAACAAACGATAGCCTCATGAAATAATAAAAATAAGATACCGGTATTGTCGTTTTCATAATAAAACGTAATATTTCAATATTTTAAAATTGGATTGTTCGATTATTTATCAAATGAAGTGTTAATTTCATATTTCTAAGTTGAGGGTAAATATTTCAGTAAGATATGCCAATCTATCTCACAAAAAATACCGTTGAAAGCGAAACGATTCAAACAGTTTATTTCAACAGTAAATGAAAATTTGTGTCGCTGATATGAAATGTTTTTATATTATATCATATTGTCCTCGATAATTTCGAGAAAGTCTTTCGCGTTTTGGTACAGTTTTGCTATAGTAGTTATTGCAAAACAATGAAGAAAAGCAGCGCAATGCTAGTTTGTGCTGAAAAGAATGAATAACGGCTCAAACTAAATCAAAATTTCAAAATCATAGTTTGATTTTCTATTCTGCCAAGATATTTTTAACAAAATTCGGACATATCATTATTGCTAACAACATTTTTTGAATGATTAGAACAGTCCTACATAACATCTCACACTTTTTTATACTTGCTTTGGCATATCCCTCTAATGTACAAAAGATTTAGTGAACTGCTCAAAAGAACTGGTTCATTTAAGTGAACGGTTGGTCACTGAACGGTTCATCAAAGTGAACCGTTTTGCCCATCTCTATTTTGTACTATGACATCTAGGCCACTACTTAAGCCGTACCGCTTTCGAAGGCTTACAGTTGGCATGCATTCCATTAAAATTCCCACTGTCAGGCTTGTGCCGCAACAGGTAGGTGGCTCTTCTTTCCTTTCTAGGATGTTAAGAGCCAGCCACGTATGTCCGGATAGAAGACGTGAGAGAGTTCGTTGTTCATAATTGTTGGCCGTGTCCTTCCACTTGCCGGTTGATGCTTTAATTTTACGAAACTGCAAGTTCCTTTCTCGATTCCAATGAGGAGAATGGAATGGTTTCCTCTTCTAATGGGGTCCTTACCAGGTATATCCATACTGGTAATGGAGCCTCTCCGCCCTTCATTGGCAAGCCGGTTGATATCCGCATTCCCTGGGATCCCGGTGTGACCCGGAATCCAACATAGAGTCGTGTTATTACCTCTCAAATGCTCTTGAGTTTCTTGAATGATTGGGTGTTTAATTTCAGCATCTTCTACAACTTTGAGGACGTTTTCCGAGTCCGCACAAATAACCGCGCCAATGCTAATAGTTGATGCTCTCTAATGCTAACTCAATGGTGAGAACTTCACACGACAAAATGCAAAACTCGTTGGGAACTCTAATGCTAGTTTTAGCATTGCCATCAAGTATCTCAATGGCTGAGGAGTTGAAGGTGACAGACCCATTAGTATAGACAATGCGTTTATTATCAAAGTCGGTACGTAAGGCCTCGTTCACCGTTCTTGCACTTTCTGGGGATTATCCCCAGCCCTTACGTGCTGTTTTATTATAATATTTGATATGATATTTTTGCCTTGTCCTTACCCCAAAAAGGTAACAAGCGGTAGGTTGGTTGGGTACTCTTCCCACCTAACCAATGCATGGATCATCCTCTGCACACACAACATTTCAAATACTGATTCGCCTATATCAGCTAGTAGGCTCTCAATGGGACTACTATAAAACGCACCCGTGATTATGCGTATTCCATTGCCTAATCTGATTCTAGCATTTTGAAATAATTCTCCTGATGATACCATTCACTATAGCCGGGGGATTTTCCAACTATTGAAAATATTCAAAAGGGGGAAACATTCGGAAAGCAAGTGTTGAGATATTATACACAGGTTCTTGATTAATATCGCAGAGATTCCATTATTTTTGAATGATGATTTGAATAAATACTTTACCTATTTATTTAACGTGTCCCTATTGAAATTTCATGTAACCTCCCCCATCGAGGCCATTTTTGTACCCCTTATCTCCTTCTAAATTGTCCACGAGGTATGCGCATATCTTCTAATTAATGTTGACGACATTAAGCTTTTTTTTAAGTGCACCCGTGGCCGAGTGGTTAGCGTCTCACATTATCATGCCGGGTGTTCGGGATCGATTCCCGTTCTGGCCGGGGGATTTTTCGTCAAAGAAATTTCCTTCGACTTGCACTGTGGTCATGCGTATTCAAGAGCTTGCCCCTCGGAATACATTCAAGGCGTGTTATTTGGCTTAAGAAATCTCGACCAAGTATTAATAAATGACGCTAGTTAATGCATACGTTGAGACGGCAAAAGTTCCACAAGGGAACGTTAATGCCATTCAAGAAGAAGACATTAAGCTTTATTTTCGGTATGTGTTTGGTATTTCTAAAATGAATTTTGAAATTCATATTGTAAAACATATTTGAAAATAATATTTTTGATGCAAATAATACTGATCCTCGTGCAACTGTTATAAAACATTTTTTAATATTCGTACTGAAATCTAATGACTATGTGAAATTAATTTTAAATATCAATTTCGTTTAGAAAATTTTCACCACTTGCAGAAAACGTATTGCTTCATAACATTGGACATTGACCTGATACTGAAAATTTAATTTCACATAATAATTTTTGTATTTTGTATTGTTCTAGAACAAGGCATCTAGTATGGTACACATGCATGGTCCGGGATATACAATACGGTAGCGCGACTTATGAGAAAGGCCTTTCACCCATCTTGGATTTTGTATGTAAACAATCTGCAATATTTTGCAATATCTTTTTTTTGCTCTTTGTGTGTGGTATTGTTTTGGTGGGAATAAGAGCATTGAAAAGTTGAAAGGTAAGTCTTTTACGGTTAAAGTTAGGTTTGTAGTATACTCTATCTTATATGTTTCAGCTCAAGAAAATAAATCGACTTTCGGTGTCGGTCGGTGATGGAGGTATTTTTCCCGCGTTTTGCAGTTAGAGACGTCGGTTATTTATTCGATTGTAAGGTTTCTGGAATCTCAAGTTTTCCTATATCTAATATTCTTTGTTTCTGTGTTCTTGGTTAACAAAAACCTAATGCCTGTTTTTGATGGGGCATAAAAAGATGATATAAAAGGATTTCTAAGAACTTCCTGCGACTTGTTTTATCATCGATATTGTTCAGCTCATATATTATAGAAAAAACCCGAAGCTGTAACTGTAAAAATAACCATAAGCCACCGATTAATTTATAATTTACAGTTTACAATTCTTCCGCAAGTGCATTTATTTCACAAGTGTGTATATGCGTGACCATTATATTTAGTGAACAACTATACGAATGTCAAACATTTGTACTTTACTTTTGCACGTATGAATCTAACGACGAGTATATCGACGAATAATATATGAATCCATTCAATCCGGTGACAAAAGGACTAAAATAAAATAAGAATAGTCCGAAAATGATATAATGCATTATATTTAATAAATATTCCACGCCACTGACATTAATTTATACATTTCATTGAACAATATTCTAAAATAGGAAAAAAAAGTCACTTGTCCAAAAAAGTTGCTCCTGTACGCGCGTCGGTGTCTCAGACCGAAGGTGGTGAAAAAGTGATATACGTCCCCTTCGTACCAACTTATACGATACGCTAAACGATGATGAACAACGAATGACGAAGCTAGAGAGAATCGCAATGTCGTAGTGTTGATGTTTTCTGAGAAATGAACGAATTATTGACTTCTTGGTCTCTCAGACCTATGCGCGAGTATAGGAGTGTTAACCGTCATGGTGTTTCGTTGAAATTCTTCGGATATACTAAATCATTTATGGTTGAACCATAAAAATGATTCCCTGGTGGTGGAGGAGACTGGGAGGAAGAATTCAGGGTCTGCAGGAGTAAAATGCGGACTTAAAGAAGGTGGTCTCAGCTCCCGTTCTAAAATAGTAGTATTCAAATTCAGAGTGCCGAGGAAAATATACCATACTAATGGTCAATGATTCTATAAATGTACCTCTTTTGAACTAGTAGCTATAAGGACCAAGCAGAAATATTCAAACAAATCAGCTATTTCATTCAACATTCAAAGAACAGGTAATTATGAACAGAAAAAAATTTATGTTGGTACAATAATAATATTGTGCATCATTCTCATTGTGTACTTTTTTTTCAATCGTCCTCTAGAAATCATGAAATGGTAAATTTATCAATATACTAAAATACCATTTCATCCAAAAACAATTATTATGCACCATGTTTATTTCAAAATTATATTTAATGTTACTTTTAAAATTATGACATCATACTTTTTTATTACAAATATGTCTGTTCTTTTGGTTACAAGAAATAAATATTCGCTCGGTTAATCGAATACTGAAAAACAATTATTCGAATGAATCGAATATTTAAAAATGACCCCACGATTAATCGACAATTGAATAAACGAAAAATTTAGACATCTCTATTTGCAGTCAAATCCCTTTCCACAGTCCTCTGTATATTTATACCGTTTCCCCTCGCGCACTTATTGACGACACGGTCACACCTTTATTCCACACATCTTGGTTAAATGGCCGCTCATATGAGAAAAGTGGGCCTTCAAAGAGAGTATCGCATCATACCATATACTCTTCTTGGCACCTTGTTTTCAATATCTTGGGCCTTCAAAAGGAGTATCGCATCATACCGAGATGAAAAATAGAAGGTGGGAAGATTCACGGGTTTTGCTTGTGTTAAACTTTGATTGCAGTAGTAGCCAGGAAGATAAGAAGTTCACATATCAGGCATAACAGTCAGTTACTCAAATGGTACAAAATTGAATGTGTCAACGAATAACGTTGAAAGAGGATATACAGAAAATAATTACATATTTCCAAAAAATATTTTTCGCGTTACATTCATCATTTGAAAAATAAACAGAACATATCACGAACCAAAATGTTTCATTTTTGTTATTTCTTCTTATATCAGAATTAGTATTCTAATTTTTACTATGTTTGGATTTTAGAGCATCTTCATGGCAGTTTATCTCTTGTTAGCAATTGTAATTCCTTTTCCCACAATTAGGGTGCTGAACACTTCATTCGTCTAAAACTAGGACGGAAGCAGAAAACTTTTCGTCTCAATTTAGGTCATATGGAGTCTATTCAATTTATTTTTCAAGTGCATTTTACGCGGAAAAAAACTTGCTACTTTTTTCTCATGCGCTGTAAAATGTTTTCCGCCAAAGGAAAAAACGATTTTGTAACTCTGACATTTACGTTTTTGGTCGATGTAACGAGAAGTAAAATAAGATTGAAATAAATTTTAGAACACCTCAACAATACTGAAATTTCAGTTTCTGCTAAAATTTCAGTTGGGCCCCTATGATTTTGAACGCTAGCATTGATTTAAGAAAAAATACTAATTTGTTCATTTCATCTGCTTATTTTTACTTTTAATAACAACACTTTTCCTATGTAGTGGACTATTATAAGAAAAGTAACATAAATAAACAAAATCTGTGACGTCACAGATTTAAAAATCTTCCCACCTTTCATTTTCCATCTCGGCATCATACCATATACTCTTCCTGACACCTTGTCTTCAATATATTGGTCCCGAATAATTGATAGTCCCACCAACACTATCAAAAACAAGTAAGTTTCTCACCTTCATTTGTCTCAGGGAAAGATTGAGCCAGGGTATTGTTTCCTCATAGAAGTCTTACTGCTGCTGTTGAGAAACCTGACTTGCGGGGAATAAAATAGTGGAATTACTTCCCTCTTGTGTTACTTTCAATTTAAGAAACATATTTCGTCGATTCCCATAAATCGTCTTAAGTGTTTGTTGTTTATGTGAGCTAAAGTTTGGTGAACTATTTAATATTTTCGTGTCGACTGTGTGATAGGTAAGTTTCCGGGTTAATTTTCACGATGGTCAATTGTATACAACGAATAGAATCAAAAGAAAGAATAGTTTCATCTGTTTACATATGTTTATATTGGAGATCAACTTTCAGTGATTGTTACAAAACTGGCTATTCAACATCGAATTGCTCAGCAATTTGAAGTTGAAACTTTTACATATTTTACTTAGAAATTTGATGGTTCATCCTACGAAGACTATTGTTTTTCTCTTTCATGCTCACGTCGAACATAGCCAAAATCGAAAAGCTTGTGTATATGTGTAAATCAGAAGTGTTTACAGTTACTCTTATTTATCTTGTAGAAACATTAAACCTGTATCAAATGGATTTTTTTTCTTGATGTTATGCTTTTGTTTTCTTATGATGAAACAAATCAACTATTATTATAACAAGAAAAACCAACATTGATAAATAAGTCGAATGAATCGTATCGCGATCAAGGAATAAACAAAGTAAAATAACAAGGCAAGGGAATAAGAACACTTCGGTATTCCTCTCCACTGGCCTGGAGCCATGGTCCGAGAACGTCCTTGCCATCTGGTCCAGCAAGCAAACAGCATTTTTTTTTGTCAAATTATGTTTTGAAAATGGTTTTTATGTGTTTAAATTTTTGTGTCATTTGAAGTCCAACTTTTATGTCATAATTTTATGTGCAATAATTTGATCTCAAAACTTGCGGCAATGCCGTTGATAAAGAGGCAAATCAGCTCAGAAGACTGAAAACCTCTCAAAAAAAGAATAAAAAAACAAGGCAGGCGAGAAGTGGCAAAAGACCCTTTTTCCAGAATGAATCGATAACATAAACCCCTATTGCCAAATTTCTTTTAAAAATTTATCTTTATCTTAGTTAAATGAGTAAGCTTGACATCATTTTCTCATCAATAAATTGATACAAAATTCAGTAAATAAAAGTATTAATAATTATTAATGATGTAATTTCAATAATACTTTCTTCTAAAATATGAGTCACTGTTATAACAATTAGGTTCACGTAACACAACTTACACATTATCTTAAAAGTTTTAAATAAAAACTTGTGTCAGTCTTCGACCCCTGGAAAACCGATTTCGACTGCAAGCGGTCGATATAGACCTATTTGAGAATCCCTGATGTAAAGGAAGTAACTGTTAACTGTAACTGTTATTCTCAGTAATTTAGCTAAACTTTTTCAATAAAATATGTAAAAATTGAAGAGCAGAATCTGACAAGTCAAGATATCTTCAGTACGTGCGATCGAAATGAGTGCTCACTCAACATTGGAATATCTCGAGAACTCTGTTATTTCCAAGACATTTTTCATTGAGGAACATGCGTTAATCCATCTAACGTCCTCGTCCATCCTGAATAACCTCGTAAATGTTGGACTCTTCGAAGAGTTGCACCAGTTCCTGATTCTCTGCCAAAGACTGTATAAAACAGTATTCTAGTCTAGAAGTTGACAAAAAAAAAATTTTTCTTTATATTTCTGAAGTTTAGGCATTCAAGAATATACCCTAGAAATTCCCACAATTTACCGAGTTATAGCTATTTTAGTGATGCGGTATCTAATCTAGTACGACTATAACCATTAGTTTCAAACTTGATTTTTTCTAAACTGGCCTTCACGATATCTCAAGTTCTACTGAACTGATTTATGTCGAATTTTTATAAATGAGGGGCTCAGAAAGAAAGAGGTGTAAGTGATTTGCTCGATTTCTCTTCATAAATTTTCTCTTTAGTTAATAATTCAACTGCAAAAACGTTCCAATTTGAGTTTGCTATAGAATCTGATAGATGAGGTTCTGACTCATCCTTCACATTGTCAAATACAGCTGGGAACGTGTTTGCAGCCCAAAGTACGTAGAGTAAGAAGGTAGTCTCCTCCCTGCTTTGTTCAAGTAGTAATAAACCGTCCTCAAATCCATATAAATTCAAACATTTTTAAATTTTTTCAAATTGTAACACAAGAACTGCCTCAAAATATGTTTCGAAATGATGAAATTGCAGTTTACTCAATCATTTCAAAATTAATAAAAGTAAAATTATCTGTGTTTGAAAAATAATGCAAAACCGATAAACAAATGTGTGGAGACGTTATATCGAAGCAGTGTCGTTTCCGTTCCCGATCCAAGGAGCGAATGCATGGGGTAGCTGAGACCTCTCCGCTTAGTTTATCTCATTTGAAATTATTCTGCTCCGGCATCGCGAGACGTGGCACTTCAACATTTTGTTGAAGTAAAAAAAACTGTTCAGTATGAAATCGATAAAAAGTCACATAAAACCTTACTTGCAGTGAAAATGCGGTACACTATCTTCTTTACCGTCGGCTCGACATGCGATTTCGTCACTTTTCAAGATTTTTAGAACTTTTCAAGAAATATTGAAAAACTTCAGAACTTCGAAAAAATTGAGCATTTTTAACACTCCTATACTCGCGCATTGGTCTGTCAGACCGAGAATGATGATGTTGGGTTAAAGAGGCTTTAAACTTTTCAGTTCATTCGCCTCTAAACAGACCGAGAAATCAATAATTCGTTCATTTCTCAGAAAATATCAACACTGCGATTTTGCGATTCTCTCTAGCTTCGTTATTCGTCGTTCGTCATCGTTTAGCGTATCGCATGTGTTGGCACAAAGGGGACGTGTATCACCTTTTTAACACTTTCGGTCTGAGACACCGACGCGAGTATAGGAGTAACTTTCTTGAACAAGTGCCTTTTTTCATATTCTAGAATATGTAGAAAAATGTAGAAAATAATGTTAGTGGCGTGAAATATTTATTGAATATAATGCATAAGATCATTACAGGACTATTGTTATTTGATTCCAGTCCCTTTTGTAACTGGATTGAACGGATCCATATATTAACTATTCGTCGATACGTTCTAACGCTCAAAAGCAAAATATAAATGTTTGACTTTCGTATAGTTATTTGCTAAATATAATGGTCATACATATACACACTTGTGAAGGAATTTCACACGTGGAAGAATTGTAAACAGTAAACTATAAACTGATCGGTAGCTTATGGTAATTTTTTACAGTTACATTTTCGCGGATATTTTTTTAGTAATGGACAATATCGACAATAAACCAAGAAAAAGAAAAGCAAGTTCCTAGAAATCCTTTTATATAATCTTTTTACGCCCCATCTAAAAAAAGGCATTAATTTTTAATTTACTAAGAAAACAGAGACAAAGAGTATTAGAAATATGCAAACTTTATATTCCAGAACCTTTATCATCTGGTAATTATCTAGAAGGTCGTTATACATTCTTGTCTTCGATAGAAGACCCGAAAAACACACAACAACTGCATAAAATGTAAAAAATATGTTTGTTTCGAGCATTCAGTTATGGTATGTTCTGATTCTTACTCCAATGAAACCACAATCGATTGATACGTTTTTATGTTATTTTATAGCTCTTTATACTTCCATGAATTATATTCAGTTGCTTACTTTTGATTAATAACAGTGAAAAATTAGAAATTGGTTATTTGTGTTGGAGTATCAAAAATTATTCTATTTTGAGGAGGCTGAATTAGATGACTATTAAAACATAATAAAGACGACGAAAATATATTTTTTGTAATTTTTTCATTCAATAATACCCTCTTCTTCAAATAAATGCCAATAAAGCCTCAAAAATACACAGTGGCAACATTACAGAGAAGTTAAATTTTCGGTCTGTGACACCGTACGCGAGTATACGTGTTATGATTTTGTACGCGAGTACAGGAGGGTTAATTACTAACTTCGTTGTGTGTATGTAACACACGTGCTCTCTGTGTGTATACTTTGTTTGCAGCCAAAAGTTATGACCAAAAGAGAGAGTCGATGTAGAGAAATTGATTATGTTTTCATTGTACGAGGGCGGTCCGATAAGTACTTAGCCTCATCGCCCGATGGTGTCAGTATCGCAAGAGAGATTACCTATCGTGTAAACGGCTACTGTCAAAATTTCAGCCGAATCGGATTCGTAGTTTTGTTTGTTTTGAAAAATAGAAAAAAATAGAAATTCCGCCGTCGCCACGGCCAAATTGCTCGAACTGCTGCCCCATCCACCGTATTCTCCATATTTGGTCCCGTGCGACTTTTTTTGTTTCCAAACTTGAAAAAGTCTCTCGCCGGGCAGAAATTTGAGTCGAATGAGGAGGACATCGCCACCACGGAGGCATACCTTGCAGACCTCGAGAAAATGTATTCTTCAGATGGATTAAAGAAGTTGGAGCATCGCTGGGTCAAGTGTATCGAGTTAAAGGGAAACTATGTTGAGAAATAAATCGCCATTTCTCCAAAAGTTTTGTTATTTTTGTAGGCTAAGTACTTATCAGACGTAGATGGTTCCTGGAAGTTATGTGCAAAGCGTTTTATGAAGCTTAGCACTCTATTTGTTTTGTTTATTACTGAGTTGTAGTGTTCAATAAATGTGAGTCTAGATTCAATAATGACGACTAGATCTCTGACTATTCTACATTTTTCTACAGTTCCGATTTTTCAGAGGGCTCAGCGAACATGTATTCCACCAATTGGTTGTCGAAGTGAATATTAACATATATTATTCTAGTCACATAAATTAAATAAAGTTACAGAAAAAGACTACAATCAAACGTACAAACTATGTGGGCATGCTGATGGATTCCGATCGACTCGTTTTTACCGAGATTCGTAAATGGTGATGGAATAAACTCACAGCATCTCATATCGACATCCAGGGGGTGATATGCCTATAAACACTTAAGAATAAAGGAAATGTTATTAATGTACAAAATGAAAAGAGGGCCAAGATGGGATCCTTGCGGCACTCCCGAAGTGACTTTAATGGGGTTTGAATGGTTGTTTTGGAAACGAACTATTCGTTCGCGTTAAGCCATTTCAAATGACTGTGTGCTATTCCTATTTTTTCCAATTTGAAGATTAATGGGATGTCGATTCGGTCAAATGCTTTGCTAAAGTTCGTATAGAGGGCTTGTACGTGTTTGCCAATGTCTATTGCATTTAGTGAAAAAGTGACGAATTCTAATAGGTTAGTTGATTTAGACTGGCATTTGAAGAAACCGTGTTGTCTGCATGCAATTCGACTTTTTACTTGTTGAAAGATTTGTTCATTGATAAGTGATTCAAATAATTTAGGAATGCAAGAGATAATAGCAATGCCACGGTAATTACGGATGTCAGACTTTGAGCCTGATTTGAAAATAGGCACTAAGAAAGATTGTGTTTCCATTTGTCTGGGAATATTCCAGTTTTTAAAGACATATTAAATAGGAAATGAAGAAAACAAATTAAAATTTGTTGCGTGAGCGTTTTATCTGAAAGACCCTGTACATGGTCTCGCTCCAACTAGCAGTCAGCAATCTCACCTACTGTTTTCCTCGACACAAACTTCAAAAGCGAAAAAGGTTCCACGCGCTGAATCAGTCTCAGATGCTAAAACGGGTCAAAATCTGTAACCTTTATATTGTGTAAATATAGTACACTAGCTGACCCGGCAAACTTCGTCCCGCCCAAAATTTATTTTTCGTTAACACATTCACGTTTTCTTACTGAGCGCTGTTCATGGGTCTAATCGCAGAATTATTCAATGATTGATCTTCTAATCTCCCATTTGAAATTACCTTTTACTGTAAAATTCCTAGTACTTCTACCAAAACTCGACATTATAATATCAGATTAGTTTCAGACACAATTTTCATTCAAGATTTTTCAACCACTTGCAAATTTCAACCACTTGCAAATAACATAACATAACCGTTACGTTACATGTCAAATTTGGTTTCATTTGCTTGATTAATTCGCGAGTAATGCAGAAATTTGTGTTTCATTTGTATGGCAGGTCCCCCCTAAGAGAGAGGGAAGGGGTATCAAATCACCATAGAAACATTTATTGCATCCTAAAGTTTCCATATGCCGAATTTGGTTTAATTTGATTGATTGATTCTCGAGTAATGCAAAAATTTGTGTTTCATTTGTATGGCAGCCCCCCTAAGAGAGGGGGAGGGGTGTCTAACCACCATAGAATCATTTATTGCACCCTGAAACCACCACACGGCAAATTTCGTTTCATTTGCTTGATTAATTCTCGAGAAATTTAGAAATGTGTGTTTCATTTGTATGGCAGAGCTGATGTGCACACAACCAAACTATTATAGTGATTGAAAAAGGAATCTCAAGACGGCATGGCACCTGCATTTCTATTCCATCTCCTGCCGAAGCGGTGGAACAAGCGAATTGGATAAAATACTTCCGTAGACCTGCGTCAACAACACGGTATTTTTTTTTAGATACAACGTTATATTTTTTAGAAACACTTTGCACCTCACTAGTAAAAAATATTTCTTCTAATTTCAATTTCATAGAATCATCAAAATTAACAGCAATTTTAATGGCAGATACATCATCTGTGTCAACAAGGCGAATAAATGTTCGAAAGGTCAATAACTAATCTCCGGTGAGAAGCAATTTAAGGCATGGGTTTCCAAATGAATCATAGTACAACAGGGCATTATTCTAAACATTTTTTTAATACTCAGAATATGGTACAAATTAATAATAGACGGGATATTCCAAAATGGTCGACAAAACGGTACTGTCCCGTTCAAAACTGTACGTTTGGTCAATCTAGCTAATGAGCAAAATTTTTATCGACTTGATTTCTATAATAGGGCCCGATGTTTCTCTTTCACCTAACCTCATCGCAGAAGGCAGTTCACAACTTGATACAAAACAAATTTATTGTTAAAAAAAACGAACTCAAATAAATATTTAGCGAATGTTAATACAAGTTGCTTTCAAATGACATATCCCATATATGGTCGTTTAGAACTCGATGCCGATACCTGTCAACGTAACGCCAAGGCAATCAAATCAAAAACAATAAAAATATTTTTTTCCCATTAAATTTAAAATAGTTCTGCAATTTTCCGTATTAAAATGATAAATTTATCTGGCTGATTGCTACCCGAGACATTACTACCGAACAAAGCTAGGTCGCCTTGCATCAGATGCAAGATATTGTTTGCTTCGAACTATATCTAACAAGTGTCTATGGGTGGGTTTAGACTAGTGATATATTCATGTGAAGAAACATGATGAGATTTTAGAAATCGCATCAACCGTTTACACTAGCGAGAACTTCTATAATGAATATATTCATATTTTCGATGAATTTATTCACCTGAAGTAGAACTGCATCCAACTTTAGTGATTTCTCACCAGTGAGAAATTCACAAGCGTTTACATATGCTGAATTTATTCAAGTTATATATACCTCGAATAAGTGTATCATATTTATTCTCACCCGTTTACACCTATTTTCACGTGAATAAATCCATCTATAGCTATAGATCTCCCTAATGTAAAGCCGCCATAATACTTCTGAAATTCTACAGGACGAGAACGGCTTTATTTTGGAAATCAAATATTTTTTTTACCTAACCACGATAGGTTTTGCACCCTTTGTAAATAGAAAGCATTGTATTCATAAGTTGGTAAGTTGAAAAACATAAGTTGTGACGTCAATTGTATATCTTAAATTATGTATTTAGCTTAATGAACATGGCAGGTTTATGAATGATGAGCAACAATGAGCATTTTTTAAAGCATCAGTAATGCCACTATTGCATGTTGTAAGCGATTCAATTGTTTATATCTTATATAACCATGAGTTCTGTCAGTCGTTTGAAAAATCATAATTCGAGAACAAAATGAGATAAAAACCTAATTTTTTTATAAAAGCATCTAATATTAAAGATTTTTACAAAATTATTCGAATTGAGCCTCCCCCCAGGTGTATGGCACGATTATCGCTATCTCACTCTACCTACCGTCACCGCCTATCTCACTATCCCTCTGCTGTAAAAGTTCATCGACATCACGATATGTCTGATGGTGGTAAATTGGTAATTCGCGATGACAATGGCATGGTGTCGACTTCAAATTAGGGCCATAATTTGGGTCCCACGGTGAAACCGAAATATGAAAATCGCTCATGCAGTTAGAAATAAAGCAGCGCATTTTTCTTTATTTTTACTATCTCCGTGATTTCAACGATTTCAATCCTCGCAAATGATATGTTGGTAAACAAATGTCGCCCTATTGATTTTGATTTTGGGTAGCTTATATTCAATTGATGTCTAACCCCTTCAAAAAATGGCGGGTGCCGTACAGCTGAGCCCCCATCTTCTTCACGCAGAAAAGTCAATCGTTGCAAGGATTGTGGCGAGTGGATGGTCGCGGGCTGCGTTCTCGATAGAATTCTTCAACGATTACAATTTTTTATGAGAACGTGCACAGGTACGCTTCTCCAACTTGATCCAAATAAAATAATCCAGTAGATTGTGCTTTGGGCTAGTGGAAGATGAACAACCAGCAAATGGATCACAAATGACTTGCATTGCGCAAACTGTATATCTTGACACAAAATACGACTTATGCTACGCTTAGAAACGTTCATTCAGACTGCTAGATGCTTTTGTTTGTTAAGAGGATTGCACCAAACGCGTTCACGAACGGCATGACATTACGTAGCCATATCGACCTAGGACCCGTCTCTATATCTATTTTCCTCATCAGCTGTTTCTTTATACCGTTGTAGTACGTTGTAGTACGGAACATGAATTGTTCAGAAAGAAAGCTGTTTGAGCAACTGGAAGATCTGTTTCGCCGTCTTCCCGAACTTAGACAACGTGACAGTGGTCACACGCTTCTCGTACAGACCGAACTTTGTCATTGCTAAAAAACCGAACAAGTACTGATATAATCGCAAAACTTGGTGAGAGGGAAGGAGGAACATCACACTACACTACTGCAGTGTTACCACTTTTTTCGCTACGTTTTTACCTACTGTCAGTAGTCGCGATTTCACTGACAGAACTTATGGCTATACTAGGTATAACCAGCTATATGAAACCAATTAAACAGATCCAATATCCATTGCAGATACTAAAACGTTATTGCAGAAAAACGGTATTTCCTTAAACACTATCCGAAGCAGATACAGCAAATATACGAAAAATGAGCCGATCCAACGGTAATTACAATCGGAAGAGGACATATAGTAGAACTGTTACATTGCCCAAACCACTTGAATCACCTTGCATGGCGTGCAATTTGCCGGACTCAGTAGACAACATGATTCGTTGCAAGAACTGTAGTACATGGTGGCATTGCGCTTGTGTTCGTGTGAATAAATCTGTGAAAAAGAATTTATGGATGTGCTACAAATGTACTTTCACACCTTCGGAATCAGAATCTGGTAAGTTTGGGCATGTCAATGATTGATTATTTTTTTCTTCCTATAGCGGCTTGAACTACAAAGATTTTAGTGACACTAAAACTCATTTTATTTTGAAATGTCAGCATGACATTAGTGAAATAAATTTAGACATTCAAACAAATTGGTAATAGTTATAATATTTTACAATAGTTACAATAATAGGATTAATTAGTGTTCACACTGAGTCTTGTACAGGGTCAGCTTCGTACGGTGACGCATTCTCTCCGATCGTAGAATTCTGCGGAGTCCAAAGAGAGCACGATTTTCCACATGCGTCCCCGAATCTCCTTGCTAATATAGTTGCTTCTTCCGCGTCTCATTCGAACGGTATAGCTGTTCCATTTCGTCACTGTCTCGATTCTCTTGTTGGCGCTTTTTTACTTTGAAAATCGAAGTCTAGCAATTCCGAATCACTTTGTAGTATTCCTCGTACGCTCGTATACGTCGATACTACTGATATTCTTCATCTTACCAGATATTTCTAGGGTTCAGCTCTTCACTACCTAGTGCAGCTTCAACAGAACTGTTCTAGGATGTGGATTCTGCTCCACCCAAAGTCCAGTGAAGCTGCTCCTAGCTCGATATGTAGACTAGGGCACCAATGAAAATGGTCATCTCGATTTTCAAAAAATTACCAGAAAAATGTTCACTACTTCGAAAAAACACCCTATATAAAATATCAGCTCAATCGGACTTAAGGGAGAGTGGCGCAAAGCGGTCAAAGTTTGAGTTTTTTGAAAATCGAAAAATCACTCAAGAGGAAATCAGGGTTTTCGAAAAAAAATTTTGATTGCAAATTTCTTAAAATAACATGAAACGTCGAGATCTAGTGTTATCTCGAATTTTTTTTAAAACCCCGATTTTCGGCGATTTTTCGGTTTTAAAAAAACTCAAATTTTAACGTCTGCGACACTAGTGCGACACAATGAAGTCAGAATGAGCTAATATCTTGAATAGGGTATATTATCGTGCAAATCAACATTTCGTAGCACGTTCCGAATGAAAAATCGAGATAACTTTTTTTGTTGCCATCTTAAACCATACTTTTCGTTTCGTATTCCGAAAAAAAAGTCCCAGAGTGCTGTGCTCAAACTTTGACCGCTTTGCGCCACTCTCCCATAAGTCCGATTGGGCTAAAATTTGGCATAGGGTGTTTTTTCGAGGTAGTGAACATTTTGTATAGGGTAGCTTTTTGAAATTTTAGGGCCGAATTTTTCCCATACATTTTAATATTGGCACCCTAATGTAGACTGTTCAAGTTTGACGTCACGCCTCGGGCATCTATTGAGGATTTGCTCAAGCTGTGCGTTTAACACCTCGTCATCGGTTCTTTCGTGTGGGCAGTCCACCTTGATGATGATGTAGTTGAAAAATCGAGAGAATCTTTTGATTCTCAACCTGCACAAGTGATTGCAATTAGAATCATGTGTCGTGGCATTTTACCCAACACAATAATGCCGGTACCAAGCTCGTAAGTTGTGGCGCCGTTCTGGTTTAAAGTAGCATCACATCTCCTGCTCCTTCTTATCTGTCTTCCCACTCACCAAATTTTTTGTAGCGAATTTTGGGTAGTCACATATATTAACCCATTTTCAACCAAGCTGTGAACATTATTTTTTCAACGAAAGTCGTTGGTGTAATTTTGATTATTGGCGTTACAGAAAGCTTAATCTTCCAGAATTTTCTTCGTTCCTCCGTTTTCCGGAATATGACAAAAAAAAATGAAAAATCGACAAACAAAAACATTGGGCAAAACCTACATTTTTGTTCCTGTAGGTTCAACCCAATGGTTTTTTTCCTACATCGCAATGTGTGTTCTTTTATCAAAGTAATACTGTACCGAGGTGGCCCCAAGCCGCCAAGGTGACGTAATCCGAACAAACCTGTGTTCCATCGATTTTCCGGTTAGTTTCAAACATAGGAGTCGATCCTTCAGCTAGGGCCGTTTGTCCGGTTAATTTTTTATTTGAAATATAAATGACATACGGCGGGTCGGCGGCCGACTTGGATTGCGACACCTCGGCAGCTTCGGACTGCCTCGTTTCTTTATACTCGTTAGATGGAGAGAATAAATTTCATTGCGAAAAAATAAATTCTTAATAAAGATAGTGCTCCGGTGGGGTTAACACGTTAGTACCGGATTTTGTATATCTATATAGATAATGATGATTTGGTGTCCGTTTCGTCACAATCAAACACAAGACCAGTTCAACGAATTTGAATAATAACAAAATAGAAAAAATAAAGGTCATTAAAATTAAACGGAAAGTTTTAAGTTCAATTGTATTTGAAAAATGTGCCATACAATCATTAACTGGAATTAGAGTAGTGTTCTCGTTCGTTTTATCGACTGCGAATATAGATCACGTTCAGAAAAACAACTTCTGTAGGAAACGTGAGTGTTCAAAATTATTTAAACCAAAATATCAATTGAGGGCGGGACGAAGTTCGCCGGGCTCTCATTATATTGGAATAACCAAATAAATAAATAACACGATATTTTCTATTCTTCTTAACCAAATTTATGGATTTGATTACACGTTGTAGACCTTTTTAGTAACAACTGTTGACCCTAATCCCCTAATCTCCTTAGCCTCTTAAATCGTCCAAATAAATAATTGGAAATCCTTCTTCTAATTTAAATTGCAAATACGATCATGAGCATTTCATTAGATGGATTCTCCATAACTTCTTTCGATGAGGACAAAGAAACGTCACTTATGGTCGAAAATATATATCTCTGGCATCACTGATTTTGTGATTGAGACTGCGAAAGAGAAAAGCAGTCATTGATCAGCTTCACTCTCCTTACTGTTGTTTTTTCTTTGGTAATTCATTGTTTTTAGCAGGAACTTCCGAAGGAACTAGAAAGGTTGCAGCTAAACGTCCAATGTCTAAACTAAACTCACATGGAGCGACGGGCCTCAAAAACATCAATTTGGAGGAGGTAAGTGTTTCTTTCCACACGCATCAAATGTAATTTTGACAGCAAAAATCAACACTGAATGTTTCGTAATGAGCTGCAATAGTTCCATCGTATGTAACAACTCACTTCTTTTCGCATTTTTTTTCAGATATGGGCTGACTTGGAAGGCGGAATAAAGCAAGTCTATAAACAAGAACAAAGTCTGAGATCTGCCCGTTACATGCAGCTTTACACGTAAGAGAATAAGTTACTGCAGCACCTCATCCGGATGCTATCGCTCCATAACATAAGATATGTAGATCACTGAGATTGGGTTGATTGAGCTTTCTTATGGCTACGCACACATCCCTTTTGTGAGATGAATACTAGCTCTGTGATTCGAAAATATTACTTTTGGCAAACACAACTGATGCTAATGTAGTAACGTCACGAACCGTCAACACGGAAGGGAATTACTTGCTATATTTTGGTTTGATTATGCGAGCGAACATCGAATGCGCTCAAAATATACAATCAGATGATCCTTCTTAGTGCATATGTGCGACGTAGTTTTCAGTGAGAAACCAATTGCATCTCATAAAATAATTTGTTGACACTAGAAGAAGTGAAAGGGATTACTTCCAGGTTTAATGCACTTATTGAGCTTTTTTTATTCATTATAATTGGTTTAATAACTTGTTATTCATATAATGTGGTATAGATTCAATATTTATTATGTCAAATTTTTGGGCTTTTGTTTTTGAAACCTCGATAAAAAAATAAGTTCAAATGTGAACAAAATATCATCCATAATTATTCATTAACCCAGTTTTATGGTTACTTATGAAAACCATTCTACAGTAAATTTTTAATTTATTTGAGTTTGCCTTCATGTATCAGAGTACATCACAGAGATTGACAATAAAAAATGATGTTCTGATTCAATTTCTTTTGAACAGAAATAAACATCTTTTTTGTCCACAGACATGTCTACAATTACTGCACAAGTGTCCACCAACAACCAGCGAACAGGCAGATGGCTTTGAAGGTTTCGAAAAAAGGCACACCTATTCCTTCCGGTAAATACCTCCCGGACTTGCCGGATAGCACGAAACGATTAATGATAATTTTTTCCAGGTGGCGCACAACTCGTAGGACAGGAGTTATACAAGCGATTAAAGGAGTTTCTGGAGTGTTATTTGATTGCTTTACAAGAAAATGGAATAGATCTAATGGACGAGGAAGTGTTGAGCTTCTATACGAAACGATGGGAGGAGTATCAGTTTTCGAGCAAAGTATTGAACGGTGTTTGCGCGTACCTCAATCGGCATTGGGTGAAACGTGAGTGTGAAGAAGGACGAAAAGACGTATACGAGATTTACCAGCTTGCATTAGTAACTTGGCGTGGAAATCTTTTCAAACATCTGAACAAGCAAGTCACGAATGCTGTCCTGAAGCTTATTGAGCGTGAACGAAACGGCGAAACAATTAACTCGCGGTTGGTTTCGGGAGTCATAAACTGTTATGTCGAGCTAAGCTTGAATGAAGAGGATCCCAACGCTAAAGGCCAAAACCTTAGTGTTTACAAAGAAAGCTTCGAGAATATGTTCTTACAGGATACGGAAATGTATGGCTGATTCTCATTTACCTTTCCTTCCGCGTTCCTTTGATAATTTTGTTTCTCTTACTCCCAAACAGGTTTTACACCAGAGAAAGTGCAGAATTTCTGCGGGAGAATCCCGTCACCGAGTACATGAAGCGCGTCGAATTACGTCTGAACGAGGAACAGAAGCGTGTGCAAGTTTATTTACATGAAAGCACACACGCTAAGCTGGCAATGACTTGCGAAAGAGTTCTCATTCAAAAACATCTTGAACAATTTCGCACCGAATTCCAAAATTTGCTCGACTCAGATAAAAATTCCGATTTGCGTCGGATGTACTCGCTAGTTGCAAGAATTACAGAAGGTTTGATAGAGCTGAAGGTCATCCTGGAAATGCACATTCATAATCAAGGACTAGCTGCCATTGCAAAATGCGGCGAAGCCGCGTTGAATGTGAGTAAAAAAGTGTTTGTTTCCTATCGTCAGGAATTAATAAACACGTTGAACTGATTTCAGGATCCAAAAATTTACGTCCAAACTATTTTGGAGGTTCATAAGAAGTACAACGCGCTAGTACTAACCTCGTTCAACAATGATAGCGGTTTTGTAGCGGCGTTAGACAAAGCGTGTGGTAAGTTCATCAATACGAACGCAGTGACAGAAGCAAGTAAAAGTGCTAGCAAAAGCCCAGAACTTTTGGCTAAGTACTGTGATTTACTGCTGAAAAAATCTAGCAAAAATCCGGAAGAAGCCGAGTTAGAAGACACACTTAATCAAGTGGTATGTAAATCAATTGTCCATGCTTGAATGTCCTCTTGATCGTTTTCTCTGTGTTCGCAGATGGTCGTCTTCAAATACATTGAAGACAAGGATGTATTCCAGAAATTCTACAGTAAGATGTTGGCTAAACGTCTCTGCCATCATATGTCTGCAAGCGATGATGCCGAAGCTTCTATGATTTCGAAACTCAAGCAAGCATGTGGTTTCGAGTACACTAGTAAATTGCAACGGATGTTCCAGGATATCGGTGTATCGAAGGACCTTAACGAACAATACAGGCAACACGTGAAGGGCTTGCGTGAAGCATCGCGGTCGACAAGCAATGAGATCGATTTCAGCATTCTTGTACTATCGAGTGGTTCATGGCCATTCAATCAGAGCTTCACTTTCTCCTTGCCGTTCGAGGTAAAATGTAGAATCAAAACCAAAGATGTTTATAACAGCTCTTTCTCTCCAGTTGGAACAATCTGTTCATCGATTTAACAATTTTTACGCTAAACAACATTCCGGGCGAAAACTTAACTGGTTATATAATATGTGCCGCGGAGAACTTATAACAAACTGCTTCCGACTGAGATACACATTGCAGGTGAGAAATACCTTCATTATTGATGTATAACAATATATTCTAAGCGTGATCACAGAAATGATTTACGCAGTGTAAACAAACATATTGGATCTATCAGTGCTATTGTTTCGGAACTTCATACACTGGATCACGCACTTTGGTTGGGGATTACAACCAACCTGGACTTGTACGGACCCCCATAGACAAAACTGGTCACTTGAGCATCCTGAATCTCTTACCCATTTGACCAGCCTCAGGAAGAACAGTGATTGGATGGAAAACTAGGACTAATTATGACATTCCATACAGAGTTATCGAACATTCTCGTTCAGTATGGGATGAAGGTGGTACCAACGTTCGTAATGGTTCAATCATGTTCTACACTGATGGGTCGAAAGTGGGAATCAGAACAGGCGCCGGAGTGTATGGTCTAGGATTGAGCGATCTTTATAAAAAGATCGATCTTATCGAATCGATTTTCCAAACTGCGTTGGGATCGATCCACTGATTGAATCGGTACCAAAGAATCGATCTTTGCCGAATCGATTTTTGAAAAATTAAAAACTTTTTTCGATTTATCTTTTTATTCTATACTAGCTAACCCGGCAAACTTCGTCCCGCCCATTTACTTGATTAATTCTCGAGTAATGCAGAAATTTGTGTTTTATTTGTATGGCAGCCACCCCTAAGAGAGGGGGAAGGAGTATCTTAATACCATAGAAACATTTATTGCATCCTAAAACCTCCACATGCCAAATTTGGTTTCATTTGCTTGATTAATTCTCGAGTAATGCAGAAATTTGTGTTTCATTTGTATGGAAGTCCCCCCCCCCTTTGAGTGGGGGAAGGACTGTCTTACCATCATAGAAACATTTATTGCACCCTAAAACTTTCACATGCCAACTTTGGTTTCGTTTGATTGATTATTTTCCGAGTAATGCAAAAAATTGTGTTTCATTTGTATGGCAGCCCCCTCTAAGAGAGGGGGGAGGGGTCTCAAAATATCACGAAAACCTTCCCCGGCCCCAAAAACCCCTACATACCAATTTTCATGTCGATCGGTTCAGTAGTTTCCGAGTCTATAAGAATCAGACAGACAGACAGACATCACTCCATTTTTATATATATATATATATATATATATAGATGATATCCATCTTTTCTTCGAACAGGGAATACAAAATTCATTTTTCTATTCAAACATCAAAAGCATTTTGTTTTGTTTCTCAGCACGAAGACCACAGCCACAGGGCATCCACCTTGTGTCGTCAGATAGTCGTTTTATTGAGAAAATTAATTGAAAAAAGCATTCTTAGAAATTGAACAACAACCCAGCACTCAGCTGACAATGATCCCATAAAAGCCAATCAGGTCATACATCTGTCATTCAGTCGAAGCCGATTCTTGTTTTCGGCGCCAGTTCTAAAAAACAACCTTTCGCCTGTAATTGATGTCAACATCAGGTTCAGTGATCCTATCTGCAATCGGTTCCAGCTCATCCCCTCAGTAGCTGCCGCTAGTTCTGTCTCTGTCAGCATTTTTACAGAAGTAAATCGTAACGAAGTGATTAAAATGTTAACATTATGTTTAAAAAAATGTTAGGTGGCCTTTGGAGAGATAAAACATCGATGTATACTGAAAAACAAATCTACAAAAAGATCGAAAGCATCGAAACATCGAAAGATCGATTTTATCGATTTTTTCGAGTACGAAAGATCGATCCAAAAAATCGGAAATCGGAATGGAATAGATCGATCTTCTAAGAATCGATTCGAGATCGCCCAATCCTAGTATGGTCCCAGAACAAAAATCTCAGTGGTTATGCGAAACTGGTCAACAGTTTTTCAGGCATAAATAGCAATAATAGAACAACAATAGAATTTTTAAATGTCTGCCTCAAAAGGAAATATACACATGCTAACATCTGCATATTCTCAGACAGTCAAACGGCACTTAAAGCTCTAAATGCTTTTAAATACTCTTCAAAAATTGTCTGGGAATGCATTTCCCTTTTATGGCACTTAAGTCAGATAAGTTCGGTACAACTGTACTGGATTCCTGGCCATCCTGTGGACTTTATGACTGTGTTGAAAAGTGAGCTGGAGAAATGGTAAGACCGGGAAGTGACAGCTAATTGGATGGCTGTAAAACTTAAACGGGTAAAAAAAATTATTACGCCGAGTATCAAAATTACTCAACAACTGCTGAGCCTTAATAAGAAAGACTTCAGCACATTCACTGATCTTGTAACAGGACACTTTCCGAGTAAATACCATCTTAAAAACATAGGATTAGCACAAGATGATATTTGTCGCTTTTGTAATGCCGAAAGCGAAACCTCGGAACATTTACTCTGTAACTGCGGAGCTCTAACAAGACGCGGACTTCAACACCTTGATAAAGCTATTCTGGAGTCCTAGGAAATTTGGTCTGCGTCGCCAATCAGGATTATAAATTTTATCAAACAGATTATTCCTGATTGGTACCTATCTCGCTATAGCTTCCAGTCTACTCCTTCATCAATAAGCAGTAGATAAGCTTAAAGTGTAGTATAAAAAAGTGGTATACCACACTGCCGCTCTACGCATAAATGTCCCATGTTCTAAAATCAGCAACTGATAAAAACGCAATCAAAGTTTTCTAGCATATTTGTCTACCAGAAGCTTTAAGCATTTCAGTTTAACAATACACCGGGTTTTTTATGAGCAGTGAACTATTGTCTAATAAAACGTGAAACGTTACCCTTACATGAATCGATCAAGCTTGATCATAATTTTAAAAATTCATGGTGGGACAGATATGCCTAGAATATCAACATGAACAATCGAACTTGTTGTTGTTTTTTGAAATACTGGGAACAAATAATAAGTTTTTTGGCGTTTTTACGAAGGATTATGTATAAGAACATCGTTTTATGAAGAAGGGAATGATCTGCAACATCTTTGCAGAATATAAATCTCGCTGTTATCAGGCATTCGCTAACAAGGTGTACACGTGTTCTGTTAAACTTTTTGAATTTTTTTGAGAATTCTTTCGCTCTCCCAAACCATCCATAAAATAATAAATAGAAATAATAAGAAATAAGTGCATTCGCTCTACTGAAAGCGTGGCTTAAAATTCTTGTACTTGAACCGATTTATTCATTATGGATTTACAAAAAATACATGGCGGACAGTTATGCCTAGAATATCAACATAGGACAATTGAGCTTGATATTGTTTTTTTAAAAGCTGGAAACAAAGAATAACTTTTTTGTGTTTTTCCAGAAGATAAGGCATAAAAACATCGTTTTATGAAGAAAAGTGAAAATTGTCAAAAAGTAATATGGGATTCTATTCTATTGCATGTGCTGCACTATTGGATAGTTTCAGTTTGTATGGCTTGAAGCAAATAAATGGTATCCTGAATAGAAATGAACGACTCCTCGACCTAGTATTGATATCATATTCTCTAATAGGACAATGTCAGTTATTAGAAGCTGTAGAACCGCTAACTACCATCGACACTGACCATCCCGCTTTATCAGTCGAACTCGAAGTACCAACTCCAACCGTATTCGAACAATATACAAACGAACCTGAGTTGAACTACCAAAAAGCTGATTATAACACTCTAAGCGAAGTTTTTCACCAAACAAATTGGACATTTTTAGAACAATCAACCGACATCGATCAAGCTGTGATTCTTTTTTCGTGTATCGACCATCTCAAAAACTACCATGGGGAGATGCACGTTTGCGATGCCTAAAAGGTATAAGGTCGAGAACACTTGGAAGTATTGTAGAACTCCTTGTCCCTTCTATAAGCTACAGTTTGCACGCGCCAGCAACGATTACCGAATTTACAACCGATATCTGTACAAACGTTACACACTTCGTACACAAGACAACCTACGGAGAAATCCGAAGCAGGTTTGAAATTTCGTAAATACTAAACGAGAAGAAAGTGAACTACCTGTAGACATGTTCCTGAATTCCGAATCAGCTCGATTCCCTTCTGGGAAAAGCGAGCTTTTCGCTACGCATTTCAAAAGCGCATTCAATAGCTCCGTCGCTTCCGATGAACAGGCAGAAGTTGCCTGCAGAGACGCACAAAAAAAATGGCTGTGAACTGACAGGTATTACTGTTACCCATGAACAGGTAGAATCTGCTATTGCCAAGATGAAATACTCTACATCAGCGGATGGCATTCCCTTCTGCGTTTTGAATCCATTAACACTACTTTTTAACATGTCACTTCAAGAAGGCTGATTGGGCAATCAGATTTCCATTAACTTGGAAGTTGTCTGTGATGTTCACCGTTCATAAAAAAAGAAGATAAGCAGAATGTTGAAAATTATCGAGACATCACCTCTTTATGCGCTTGCTCGAAGGTATTTGAGATAATTGTTAATGATGTTCTGTTCCGGAGCTGTAAAAGTTATATATCAGCTGTTCAACATGGATTCTACCCTTAAAGATCTGTTTCCATAAATCTGGTGCAGTTTACTTCATTTTGCTTGCGTAGTCTAGATGCCGGCTCACAAGTTGACGTGATATATATCGACCTCAAAGCAGCGTTCGACCGAGTCGATCATAGGATACTACTGGATGAACTCGGAATCTCTAGTGATCTCATCAGATGGTTTGAATCATACCTTACAAATCGCAGACTATGTATTAAAATTGGATTTCAATCGTCAGAATGTTTTCCAACAAACGTTCCACAGAGAAACGGAATTACTACCGACAGGATGCCGCCTTTTCTACGCAGACGATGTCAAGATATACATAATAGTAAATGGTATTGAAGATTGTCTTCTCTTGCAACAATGGATTGATACTTTTGAAGAATGGTGCTCCAAAAACTTATTAACTATTAGCATTAGCTATTAGCGATCTGGGAGTTATTCTTGATTCAGGACTCACGTTCCGCCTTCACTCGATGGAATCATCACAAAAGTCAATGGACAATTAGTTTTCATTTTTAAAATAACCAATGAATTCCGCGATCTTCATTGCCTTCGATCACTTTTTTTGTGTACTTGTACGCTCGATTTTAGATTCAAATGCTATCGTGTGGTGTCCATATCACAGCAACTGGATAAATAAATTCGAGTCAATACAAAGAAAGTTCGTGAGATATGCTCTACGCAACCTTCCATGGCGAGATCCCGTTAGTTTACCACCGTATGAACATCGATGTAGGCTGCTTGGACTTGATACACTGGAACGTAGGAGATTTGTCGCTCAAGCTGTATTTGTTGTAAAAATTTTGTTGGGTGAAATTGATGCAGCGGAAATATTGTCACAGTTTAACGTTTAAGCACCTGAGAGAGTATTAAGACGAAGAGACTTACTATTACTTGATGCACGTAATGCAGGGTCTGAACAACAAGGCCCAATCAGATTTATGGCGGCAAGATTTAACGAATTGTAAATTTATTGTTATATGTTCCAAACACGAAAAGATATGAGGGAATGAATTAGGGGCGCTTTTTGATTGTATACAATGAGAGGAAAAAAAAGTGATTCAGTGCGTTCAGGGTTGAAGCTTTGATGACAACTGCTGAAGCGGCGTGGATACCAACATTCGCATGGTGGTGAAAGCAGTTGTTTTCTGGACTGTGAGCTCGAGTGATGAGCTAAGTTTCCTTTCCAACACATATTCCTATAGTTCATTTAATGTTTTTTATTCAATTACTCAATTCTTGGATAAACAGAACAATCGATGATCAACAGAATATATTGCCGGCCCGAATGGTTTTACAAAAGTTCTCTAGGTTATCTTCTCAGGTTTCCCAGAGATAACTCTTCGACATCGCAATGGAAATTCGATAAAGAGCACGCTCGAGATTTTGAGATTTTTGGTTTGTCGTTTCGTCCGATGATCGATAATTCGCATTTACATAATCACATCACTTACCTCAGTGAATACTGATTCTTACCTCTCCCCACTAACAACTATCCCTTCCCTGGTAAACGCTAGGGAACCACGCTATAGAGGCGACCCTCTTGGCCTTCGGGCGGCGAATATCATACTAACATTGCTTCCCTTCCCCTGATGACTGTAAGGAATCACCAAACTTACACAATGAGAATGGATTGCTACTCCCAAGCGCCATTCAGTGTGTTCTTTGTGCAATTTCGCTGGTTCTGGTCAATCACGGAGAGCAACTACGAAATGTACAGTCTACCCAAGCTCAAACACGAAAAAATATGAGGTTTATATGCCCTCATGAATAAAAGATTCGTTAACTCGGAAATGGAAATAAATAAATAATAAATAAGTATACTCCACTTTCAGGCCAGCACGTTCCAAATGGCTGTCCTTTTACAATTCAATGAACAAACAACATGGACTATTCAACAGTTAGGCGAAAATACAAGTGAGTCGGCGTAAATTGGATACAGAGGCCAACAATAGTAATATTTTTTCAACCGATTTGCAGGTATTAACCACGAAAATCTGATACAAGTTCTGCAGATTCTCCTGAAAACAAAACTGCTCTCATGTTATGACGATGAAGCGAATTTACAACCCACTTCTTCGGTTGAATTAAATTCAGGGTTCAAAAAGTATGTATCACTAAGCCTTCGGATAGGGTCTCGAATGTAGAATAATTTATTTTATTGATATTTTACAGCAAAAAACTCCGCATCAACATTAATTTCCCGCTCAAGACCGAGCTGAAGGTCGAACAGGAAGCAACCCATAAACACATAGAAGAAGATCGAAAGATTCTCATACAGGCAGCGATTGTGCGGATTATGAAGATGCGCAAAGTTTTGAACCACACCCACCTTGTTGGAGAAGTACTGAATCAACTTTCGACGAGATTTAAGCCTAAAGTTCAGGTGATCAAGGTAAGTCCGACGATTCGTCCGTCATATACAAACAACTTCACTTGAATTTTTTTCTTGTGTTTTTCCGATAGAAATGCATTGATATTCTGATAGAAAAGGAATACCTCGAACGTCAGGAGGGACAGAAAGACACGTACAGTTATCTAGCTTGATCAGTTTTAGTTTTGTTTTGCATAACCGTCTAAACAAATCCTTGATAATAGAAACGAATGTAAAAATGCTACTGAATCTGTTCAAATGCCAGAAAAGCAAACAATATATTAAATGGATTTGAGAAAAAAATCAAATATTTTGTTCTTATTAAAAATTACCGTGAGCTCTCTGTATAGCTTAATTCTATTGTGTTTGGAAATTGTTTTTTAAAAAATCGGTGTCGGTTATGAGTTTTTCAGTTCAACGAGCAGTTCCGAAAATTGAAAAGTGCAAAGTTTTATCATATAATAGGCAATGTTATAATCAATCGAGAAATTCTAATCATTGAATACAGATCATGGATAGTGAATGTGGATAAAATGAAAATATAAAGATTATTGAACTTGCACATAAAATGCTAACATTTCCAAGTGCTCTTAATGTGAAAATAATTGAGAAAGTATTTACAAGTATCCGAAAACCAAATTATGTGGTGCCACGAGATCTGAGAATAATAAAATAACGAGACTAATAATAAGTTTTTGAGGGCTTCACACGCTTACTACAGTCAACTCTCCAAGGGACTATCGAGTTAGGCAGGTATCGAAGTATGGAGAGAAGAATTCTTGTAAAATAATTCAAGAGTACCAGTTACGAGTTACAAAACCTCGAGTAAGCGAGAGTTGACTGTACATCAATGACGTTACACTTTGATCTCTCCCTCAAGGGGGAACACTTATGGCGGGTTTACATTAGGGAGATCTATAGCTATAGATGGATTTATTCACGTGAATATAGGTGTAAACGGGTGAGAATAAATATGATACACTTATTCGAGGTATATATAACTTGAATAAATTCAGCATATGTAAACGCTTGTGAATTTCTCACTGGTGAGAAATCACTAAAGTTGGATGCAGTTCTACTTCAGGTGAATAAATTCACCGAAAACATGAATATATTCATTATAGAAGTTCACGCTAGTGTAAACAGTTGATGCGATTTCTATAAATCTCATCATATTTCTTCACATGAATATATCACAAGTCTAAACCCACCCTTACTCTGTTAATAGGCCAAATCAAGGCGCGTAGAAGTATATCCTAAGGTGGGCCAACTTGCTAAAACCACTCTTCAGCCATCTTGGAAGTCTACTGTGTTTTGTTTGTAAACAAAACACAATACGCTAGTGCCGAAGCTCGCTCCTGATCAGTCTGTCTCTTTCACGCTTCAAGGAAATAATTCCCCTTCTGCTTTCTTCCGTACTGTTTTCATATACCGCTCCCCTAACCAACTTAGTGACGAAACGGCCTCACCTAGTCCCATAGACCTGTCTTGGGCAAAATATCAGCATTTCGAATTGATACTTATCAAGGTAGGTACAACGAGAAAACAAATTCGCAAAATATCAGCATTTCGAATTGATACGTATCAAGGTAGGTACAACGAGAAAACAAATTCGCGTTGTCGTCTTTGAGCTTCGTAAGGCATAAGGCGTAATAGTTTTTCAGGTGAAAATCACAAAAATCTATAAATATGAGTAACTGCTTGAAAGTCTATCTTAGTCAAGATTTTTCGATGCATGTCGTTTGCTGTCAGTACAAGTTTTCTAAATATTGTACTCGCCCTGGCCATCCTCAGTTTCTATTTTTTTTTATCCAAAATATATATTTTTATTAAGGCTCATATGGCGTCAGCCTAACGGGGCCGGGAGTTCAATATTTTGACAATGTTTGCTTACAACTATGTTAGTAATATGTAACCGATTACGCGCGGTTGGCTCGAGGTTAGTATTACAAGTGTTCGCAGTGCTCTGTACGTGTGCCCGACACGGGATACTTCCTATTGGGATGCAGCTGACCGTTAATCAGCAACGCCCCCCCTAGTCTGCACCCCATATCTAGCTTGGTGCGTCTTTCTCGACTCGAGGAATCCAGGATAGAATGATCACTAGCCGGCGCAATCATCAGCTCGTGTAGAGTTGTCATGAGCGGTACAACCTTTGGCTCTTGTTGAATCGTCAGTGGACTGCACAACCCTTCGGCCCGTGTATCTGTAAAGAGTGTGTGTATGTATTGCCGCGACTAAGTAAAAGTTTATAGATCGGATAAGGGGATATGAAACAGAACCGGATACACGTCCAGACAACATGCTCGATGTCGTGGTAGGCATCGCCACAATCACATAGATTGCTTGCTGCGAGCCCAATGCGATAAAGATGCGCGTTTAGGTTGTAGTGATTGGACATAAGCCGAGATATCACGCGAATGAAATACTAACTAATTCGGAACCAATAAAACATAACATCATTTAACTCGCTGCGCCATCCGATTGTAAATCTAATATCTAATATATATCAGCTGTACTAGCGTTGTACGTGTACAGCGTTATATAGGTACTATCGTATCATGACAGACATACTTTGGTTGTACATTGTACCGTATGTCAAACTGACAATCAGAATTTTTCCCGATTTTTACCACATATTTCAATTAAAAAGGTTTTTATTTAGCGTTCAAACTATCAAACATAACAACCAAGTTTAAAATCTGAGTTTATAACTCAAGAGGAAGTCAATGAATAGAACGTTTACCAAACGTTTTGATTCGGTTTGTTCATGCTACCCACCACTAACCGTCTATGGCGCTGCGCGCAGTACAGCTGTAGCCATGTACAGCGGTAAAATAGGTCGGTACAGGTACAACGATTGTACCGAGTTGCTTGGATGGTTCTAGCGCTGTACATGGTGACAGACATACAATTTTCGAAGTACAGCGGTAGAACAACTGTATGTCTGTCATAAGTATAACGTAATTTCGACAATCATCACAGCAAAAGATTTAATTACCGCTGACGTAACGTTGTGTGAGAGTCGACCTTAACCTGCGTAAAATAAACACTGCCGAGGAGAACGGTGTAACAAGGCGTAACTTATCCGTCAAGCATGATATCATCGGCTGGTTACAAATATGAGTTTTTGAAAAAGTTTATATTATTTTCGTAATATTGCGAATGCAGCGAATTAGTGAAATCAAATTTATACCGCAAAATATTCCGTGAAGATGTCGAGCATTTATTCTCATCTTATTTCGCAACAGAGTAAGATTGTATCTATAACTAGAAACAGTTCGAGGTTTTTCGGAGAAACCATACGTCGTCATGCAACCACTGGACGTACTTCTGGTTCTTCGGATCCCATGAAAGGAAAGGGTCCGGTAACATGGAAAAGTTTCACATTTATTGCAACCGCCGGTCTAGGAAGTCTCGGTTTCATGTGGTACGTAAAAGACGAGAAGGAGCAAGGTGTGTTCACGTAAACTACTTACATTGGATATCACTTCACTAATACCATTCGTTACAGCTTTATTAAGGGAAAGAAAACGACAATTGGGTAAAGCCGCTATCGGTGGTGCATGGGAGCTGGTAGATACAGAGGGAAATGTCCGCAAATCAGCTGACTTTGCTGGCCAGTGGCTGCTCATCTATTTTGGATTCACACACTGTCCCGATATTTGTCCGGATGAATTGGAAAAGATGGCTGCTGTCGTGGATGGTCTTGGAAAATTGGAGGAAGCTGATCCGGTGCAGCCACTCTTCATCACTGTAGATCCACAGCGGGACACGAAGGAAATTGTTGGGAAATATGTTAAAGAATTTCACCCTAGACTTTTGGGTTTGACGGGCACTATTGAACAAGTAGCGAAGGTCTGCAAAGCCTTCCGGGTATATTTTAGTGCCGGTCCGAAGGATCAAGATGACGACTACATTGTGGATCATACAATCATAATGTACCTGGTGGATCCAAATGGTCAGTTTTTTGATTATTATGGCCAGAATCGTAATAAAGACCAGGTGCGGGACTCCATACTTATAAATATGTCAAAGTATAAGCAGTTGAATAATAAGTCGTGGTTCTAATAATTATGTAAAATTTTGTGCTTTCCCTTGACAATTCATAACACTGGCTCCCTTTAAAATAGAAAAGCAATATAATCTTTAGTTGGCAAGGGGAGTGTTACAGAAAAGATTTCAGTATCGCAAATTCGAATCAGTAGCTGAGAAGATAATCATCTTTGCTGTCTCATTTTTGGTTCAGATGATTTAGTGATTTAGAATGTAACGCATAGCAACCTCGTTTGTGTACTTTGTTTACCGTTCACCGATCTAGGGCCTAACGAATTAGAGATGTATATATGTATATGTATATGTATGTGTATATATATATATATGTATATATATATATATAT